>NW_006299479.1:2075717-2083509 GCF_000327345.1 Myotis davidii
CATTATACTCTCCTACAAAGAAATATGTAGTTCTCATATTTTTTTATTTTTTATTTTTTTGGTTAATCCTCGCTTGAGGATATTTTCCCATTGATTTTTAGAGAAAGTAGAATGGAGGGGGAGAGACACAGAGAGAGAAACATTGATGTGAGAGCGACACATCAATTGGTTGCCTCCCACATAGTCCCTATCAGGGATTAAGCCTTCAACCGATATAGGAACCCTTGACCGGAATCCAGCTCAGGGCCCTTTAGTCTGCAGGTAGACACTCTATCCACTGAACCAAACCAGGTAGAGCTATATTTCTCATATTTAAAAGAGCAAAAATAGATCAAGGGGATTTCTAATTCCCTTGTTGGTGAAAACTCAGTTTTAAGAGAATCAGAAATGGAAACATGGAGAACCAAAAAACAAAACAGAAGATGCAAAAATTCAAGAGTAGGTGTGGCTCAAACACATGCCTAAGGCAAGCTCGTTCCTCTGTCCTCTATTCCCTCGATGGAGAGTGACAGATGAATGAGTTACCGATGCACGAAGATGGAAAGAGACTACTAAATCAAGACACAGTGTGTTCATCCCAGAAATGCAAGACCTTCCGTTACTGTCAAAACAGTTATTTTACTGTAGCAGATAACGCAGTAACCTCTGCCCCAACTTTGGAAATAGAGGTAGTTCTAGTCACTAAGTTATCACCCAAATTCTGGGGCAAGCCTGAAATTCCCACTCACCCCCACAGAGGGGTTGCGTGTGGAGTTCCTGCGGAAGCCCAGATTGGCAGCCACCTTCTTGGTAGAGACAGACTCAGACCAGAAAGAGTCAGATCAAGAGGAGAAGAAAAGCTGATGAGCTTTCTGGACTTGAGACTTTTTCAGAAGAATCTGGAAAGAAGTTGGGTGGCATTTCCTATCTCAGGTCGAGGAAGACTGTGCTCCTCCCTCTAACCCAGTGATTGATGGACTCTGAGCCCCACCCCTTCCAGAAACCCACCTTCTCTCAAGGGTACTTCTTTATGGATACATAAGGAATATTAAGTGAGATCTCAAAAAAAAAGTCATTGCATATGAAAGGAAAGAAACTAGATGGTTTTTCCCCCTGAAAGTCTCCTGTGATGCAAAGGGTCCCGATTAGCAGAAGGTAAATCAGAATAACTCCATCTTCTCTACCATTTCCCTTTGGCCTTCCTCCTGGAACTGCTTGTCCTTCTGTGGTTTTGAAGAGCAGGCTTCCCTCAGATTTGAGTCCCTTTCATCCCTCCTCTGCTGGCGGGGTGTGCAAACCCGCTGGGAAGGCAGTGCACACACCTGGCTCTACTCACACGAAGGGTGCAGGGTAAAGGCTGGTCTGTAATGCATCTCACCTGGCCCCCCTATCTGAGGACTCCTACCTCTCTTCTTCTCTGATGCCTTTTTTCTTTGGTAACAGTAATGGGGCTGAATATAACCACACTTTTTAAAAAAAAAAAAGGAAAGAAAGAAAAAAGAAAAAAGTCTGTCCTGGTCTGGAATTACCAACCATTCCCTTTCCTATACTTCAAGGCTTTTGTGTGTGTGTTTTCCCCTCAAACATCCTCTTAATAGGCCTACCTGTGCACCCTACCTTGATCCTCCTTTTACTCTGTTCACTGTGTCTTTTTCCATCACACTTTTGATTTGCTAGCATATCACCAGCATCCTCCCCACAGTCTCACTTCACTGCTTCCTGGTTTTTTTTTTAGTGAGTCCTCCACCGAGAACTAGACTCTCTACTAACAATCAAAGGTTAGATGTGCATTGAGTCAGGCATCACAGGCAAATAAAATCCAAAACCCCTAGATTGTCTACTCAGTAAAGGTGTCCATAACAGTTACACACACACACACACACTCTCTCTCTTTCTACTAATCATAAATACATTAATGGGTCTCACAATGACCTCAATTAGCACATAATTTTCAAACAAATTTTGTGATATTTCTCTTGTTTTCTTGTTACAGGTGTTAAACAAAAACTAAATGGAATAAATTCCAAGATCTAATTGGCTTTCTTGAGCAGTTCATGAGTGGGGCAGCATCCCATCCAACAAACAGAAGAGAAACCTCAGTCCCATCTATAATAAGGAAGCTTTTTATAAACAGAAGGCGGGTGGGGCAAGGAGGTGGAGAGAGTGAATTATTTCAGGCAAGGATGCCTTTTCCGGAGACGTTAGGGAGGTTTATCAAGCAGATTACCTCACTAGTGTTCATTCCAGACTGGTTTAAAATTCCACTCCTGGGAGAGACCGAAACTACGATTAGATTGGGAATTAAGTTTTGGGGGGCTCAGCAGAGCCACTCCATTTTGGGTCTGTTCTTTCTTCCCATCACAGGCCTAGTGTCTGTAGCCGCATGGTGGTAGCAGACTTCTTGGATACCATGTTCAGCAAAGTCTCCACACTTACTGACCTGCTGGCACAGAAAGTCACTCACAAATATGAGCCCTCCCTGCCTTTCTAAAACTTCCCTCTATCGTTGATACCCCCTTTTCCCATCACAGTGCTCCCCAAACCAGCATCATGAGAATCCGGGAGGCATTTCCTGCGTAATTACTGCTGTCTGGCATCCTCTACCCTGAGCACCACTCTGCTCTCTCCCCTTGGCGCAATGGGACCTCACTGAAGTGGGAAAAGAAAATAGAAAGAGGTCAGAGGCCTTGAAGACAAGCATATTCACCTCCATCCCATTTTATGAGAGGCTAGTCGCTGACTCTCCAAAGGTGCTTGGATAAATACAAGCTATGGCCAGAAGTTTGCTTTGTTGACCTTCATGCTTGAGGGCCTGGCGGAGAAATTGCTATTAACAAGTCCCCTTAAATCATTCTCGGTGTGGCTTTCTTCTGAAGTCCTCACCCCAGACTGTAATTTGTTCTTGTATGTTCCTCTAACCACGCCTGTCTCCTCTTTCTCGTTTCCCTTTGAGAGCTGTACATCCTGAGAGAGGGAGAGGCCCTACGTTTGAGGTTCCGTATAAGATATCATGAAGTTAAATCAGGGATGCAGCACCTTGAGTAAAAGCATAAAAGCAGCCCCTAAGTTTCCAGGAAAAACACATGAAAAACATTGGACTGTCAGACCTGCTGCAGCTCCGGAAGGCTCACGGGTCTGTCCTCTTCCTGCATAGCATGTTATCATGTCCAGCCCCCTCCCCCATCACCCTACTTAATTGTTGCATCCAATAATTAGAATCCCTTTACAGATAAGAAAACAGAATTTGAGAGGTTGGGTGATCTGTTTAAGGTCCTATACTGCTGGGTGGGACTGGATATACAATTTGCAGGGTTCTACGCAAAATGAAAAGCAAAGTTTCTTGAAAAAACAAAAACAAACAAACAAAAACCGACTGGTTTAGCTCAGTGGTTGAGCTTTGATCTACGAACCAGGCAGTCATGGTTCAATTCCCGGTTGGGACACATACCAGGGTTTCCGGCTCAATCCCCAGTGTGGGGCATGCAGGAGGCAGCCAATCACTGATTCTCTCTCATCATTGATGTTTCTATCCCTCTCTCCCTCTCCCTTCCTCTCTGAAATCAATAAAAATATATTTTTTAAAATACTAAAAATTTCAAGATGGCAATAGTGGAACATCAAATCAAGTGCGGACCCCTCCTATGTGTCGGGCCTGTGTGACCACATAAGTTATAAACTCATAGTCCTGGCTCTGCTGTTGGATGGGGAGGGAGCCAGGACTCCAATTCAAATCTTTGAAGTCCAAGTTCAGCTTTCTCATTCCCTCTGAAATGAGAAAGGTAGACTTGGGTCAGACTTCCATTCCCTGGCCTGCCTCCAACCATGGCTATGACATTGCCTGTACCCTGCTGACCTGACATACATCCTGTTTGCTCTACTATAATGCCAGGGCTTAGGGTGGATAAGCAATGTCGTCTCTGGTCTCTCCACAAGTCTGTGATATCCCCCCTACATGCTGGAGCACTAGTGGACAACCATCTCTACAAGGGTTCTGAAAATGAAGGGAAAAGAGGTCTCAAGGATAGATTTCTCTAGATTTTCAAAGTGTCCATGTGCCTTCCTTTCTTTCACTTCCACATCTCATATGCACTTCTCCCACCTACCCTGATTTCATTTATTATTTAAGTGTGATCATTTGGAAAGGTAAAATGACAAAGAAGGAGAAAGAGAAGGAGGAGGAGGAGGAGAAGAGGAAGGAGAAGAAGAAAGAAAAAGGATAAGGAAGGAAGGAAGGAAAGGAAAGGAAGGAGCCCTTGAAGGCTCACACTGTGCAGATGGCTCCAGATTCTCACTTGACCCCATTATCAGCGGACTTCACTCTGGGATGATCCACTCTGCCATTTGTATGGCGAAGACACGCTTTGGAAAACAAACTGGTTATGACTGCAGAAGATCCTGCCTCCAGCAACAGTTTAAATGTTTCTTTTCTCCCTGAAATCTGAACATATTCATCAAACTGTGTCGCGCTCCTGGACTTGCAATTAATCACAGCTCGTTTCAAACTTTGTTAATTAATACCCAGACCAGGGACCCGGTGGAGGGCCCGGATTTAATCTGTGGTCCTTGAAAATTATTGTAATCTGCTAGAGGAATAACTGCTGGGTTTTAAATAGCCGTTACCTTATTTTTTTTTTCTCAATCATGCGTTGCCCAGAAATTAAAAGATCTCCTACGGTAGAGCTGGCGCAGGAGCGCCCCAGAAACGGCCTCATTTTGCGGTTGTGAGGCGACATCTGGCCAGCAGAGGGCGTAGGGCGGAGCTACGAGCACCATGTGCTCAGAGCTATGCAGAGTGACTGCTTTAAAGATGAAGAAAGAAGACCAGAGTCCACCAGGCAGCTTCTGGCAATAACAGAATCCACAAACGAGAGAGCCACCCGGTGGGCTCTGGTCTGGGGAAACTAGAAAGAAACATCTTCTGTTTCTTTTTTCTCACCTTTGAGCTACTAAATGGGAGGCATCCCTGAGTCTGACTTTTGCCCAGTAAGAGAGGGCTCTGTGAAAACAAAATGATTCCAAAAGAATAGGGAGCTAGTTTATTTGAAATTATACCCCGTGGTTACCGGTGGAGCGCAGGAGAATGAGGTTGCTGGAGCCTTTCGTGTTTTGTTTCCTTGGGTTGCCTTCCTCCCGTATCTGCTGCAAGGTACCTCTCTGTTTCTGATGAGTATTTATTTTCCGCAACCCAAACGTTTGGAGGAACACTAGGCAACCATAATTTATGCACTGCTTCCCACCAGTGCTTCACGTGTTAGCTCAATTGCTGAAAAATTTTGGTTCTGAAATGAAACTGGAGAGGATAAATGATCTCCGGTTCTTAACAGAACAACAGCAAAATATTCCAGACTATATAAGGATGCATGTATAAATGAGTATTAATGTGTAAATACCCCCAAAGGAATAGATTTTCTAAAACACTAAGCATTGGGGGGTGGGGGGTGGGGAAAGAGGGGACATATGTAATGCTTTCAACAATGAAGATTTTAAAAATAACTAAAAATAAAACACTGAGCCTGATCTACATACCTGCAGCCCTTTTCTCTCCCACTCCCCATCCCACAGCTCCTACATCCCAAACATTTTGATGTATGCCTCCTGGTTTCACACATGATGCCCCCTTAGCCTTGAGTCCCTGCAGGATTCTGTTCATGTTTTAAAACAGAACCCAAACTCACCTTTAAATTAAAATATATATATATAGTTGACATAAATGTTACCTTTTACCCTGAAGTCACCCCTATCTGCTTCAAAGGCAGGTACTCAATGACTGTTCACATTTTAGTGCACATTTATCCTTGCCCTTATCACACTGCATTTTAAATAATATGGACATATTTTTATACTCTACATGTATAGATCCTTATCACAAATTATGGCAGATAATAATAGGTAAATAGATAGAAAGATGTAAATCTTTGCTTGTAAACTTTAAGATGCCCAAGAGTGGTGACATTATCTTTTTTATCCCTTATATACTCAGCCCCTAGGACAGTGTCTGCGATATAGAAGGTATTTGATGCATATCACTTGAATGAATCACTTGAATGAATAAATACAGGTCAGTCTATGTGTAGTCTTATTTTTTTTAATTTAATTTTTATTGATTTTAGAGAAAGCAGACGGGAGAGGGAGAGACAGAAACATCCAATCAGTTGCCTCCCACATGTAGGTCTAGTGTTATTTTATAAAAGGAAAGGGAAGTACCAGCCGGGCAAGTTACTTGTCTAAAGTCACACAATTAATTGTCAAGCACATTAGGCATAATTCCAAGCCACAGAGTTGGTAGACAGCCTCAGACAAATTTGTTCTTTAGAGCTGCATAATCGGCAAGAAACCACATAGTTATGTGCATGGGAGGAGGGAGTAAAGAAGACTTAAGTCAGCTCTGAGTGGGCAATATGCAGAGCCCAAATGAAATGTACCTCGAAGGTGCAGCACAATGTAAGAGTGAGTATAGCTGGGGAAATCTCTGACAGGTTAGAACAGCCGTGGGCAAACTACGGCCCGCAGGCCAGATCCGGCCAGTTTGAAATGAATAAAACTAAAAAAGAAAAAGACCGTACCCTTTTATGTGATGATGTTTACTTTGAATTTATATTAGTTCACACAAACACTCCATCCATGCTTTTGTTCCGGCCCTCCGGTCCAGTTTAAGAACCCATTGTGGCCCTCGAGTCAAAAAGTTTGCCACCCCTGGGTTAGAAGCTCCAGGTTATAGGGCAAATGAGTCTTGTCTCTGCCCCCCACACCACTATCATTTTTGAGACCTAGGATGAACAGTGTGGAGATTTAAATCAAAACAAACAAAAAAACCTGTCCTGCTGGTGTTGCTCAGTGGCTGAGCGTCCACCCAGGAACCAAGAGGTGGCCTTTGGATTCCCGCTTAAGGCACATGCCCAGATTGTGAGCTCCATCCCCAGTAGGGGGCGTGCAGGAGGTAGCTGATCAGTGATGCCCCTCTCACATTGATGTTTCTATCCCTCTATTCCTCTCCCTTCCTCTCTTTCTAAAAATCAATAAAAACATATTTTTTAAAAAAAAACCCTAATGCAATTGAAGGTATTGTTTCCACAAGCAAATTCTCACAAATATTTCTCAGATGAGGAGGTGACCAGCCCGTGGGGGCTCACGGCTAGGCACTCAAGTCCAAATCCAAACACTTGCTAAAGGCCAAGAGCAGAAGCTCTTGTTCTGAGATAAAATCACAATGTTCTCGGGGACTTGAACGGTAACAGACAAGGAAAGAGTTGGTTGAGTGTGAAAAGAGGAAGCATGATTCCAGTGACAGATGACACCTAGCCTTGCCTCCCTGTCAGAGATGCAGTCCGAACTAGAGGGTGCTGGTGAGCCTCAGTATCAAAGATATAGTCAGACCTGGCTGGTGTTGCTCAGTGGTTGAGCATCAACCCATGAACCTGGAGGTCACGTTTGGATTCCAGGTCAGGGCATATGCCTGCGTTTTTGGCTCCATCCTCTCTCCATTGATGTTTCTCTCTCTCTCTCCCTCTGCCTTCCTCTCTTAAAAACACAACTGCAGTCAAAACTAGAGGGCGCTGTGAGCCTGAGAGCTGCCAGAACTCAAGGGAGCAGCACATGATAATGTGGTTCAATGTTGCCGATTTCCCTGTTATTCCGAAGAAGCAAAACCCGGGTATTGGCGTGTCCTCTTGATTTCTCAATAGTCAACATTGATTTGACTGTGTGGGCTCTGCAGCCCAGGAGGACACACGTTTCCCGGCAGAACCTGTGAAGCACAGATAGCCGGGCCCTGCCTCAAATCAACATCTACCTAGAAAAATGCACTTGCTGTCGA
>NW_006299479.1:2083580-2086908 GCF_000327345.1 Myotis davidii
ATGGCAGACATATGTATGTTTTTGCTTGAGCAGTTCAGGAATTCATAGAATTGCTTCTACGTCCTGTTCGAAAATCACCTCTGCCTCAGGACAACAGGCCAAACCATAAATGTGGATTTCTGAGACGGTCCCAATTTAAAATTTCCTTCTTGGAGGCCAGCGATTTTCAAATGGTGTGCCGCAAGAATTTTTGAAAAATTCCTGCAATGCCTGACTATTTATTTAGTCAGGGGCAGTGACCTCTTTTCCCTTAGCTTGCCAAGTGAAATAAAAGGACAACAGCCAACATAACAAAGTCATTTAGTATGAACAAATCCAAATCATACCTATGTTTTGTCCGATCAGCAAAAAAAATAAATAAATTTTTTGCTGTTCTGCAGAATTTTAGTCATTAGTTTATGGTGCCAGGAGATGAAAAAGGTTGAGACTCACGGTGGCAGGCAAGTCCTGTAACAAGGATCATGTCCCAGTTTTTTGGTTGTTTGTTTTTTTAATATATTTTATTACAGAGAAGAAAGGAGAGGGATAGAGAGTCAGAAACATCGATGAGAGAGAAACATCGATCAGCTGCCTCCTGCACACCCCCCACTGGGGATGTGCCCACAACCAAGGTACATGCCCTTGACTGGAATCGAACCTGGGACCCTTCAGTCCGCAGGCTGATGCTCTATCCACTGAGCCAAACCAGTTAGGGCCGTGTCCAGTTTTGAGGGTTGGGACATACGGTGACAGTAGCCATTGCTGTGCTGCTACAAAAGTTACTATGGGTCAGGAGTGGACAGATTTCTACAGCATGGCCCTCCGCTCCTGCAAGGACACATGCTTTCCCCCACAATTCTTCAAGGACACCTTGCCCTGCTCCTCCTCTTGGGATGTCCAAGTGCCTTGGAGCATTGCATGGTGGGAGTTTCCCCTGTGGGGTCAATGGTCAGGGGTCAAGCCAAGTCATACCCTGTAGATGGCTGCTGGGCAGTCACTGCTCAGGTGCTGGATGGGGGTCCCCTCCTTCCTGGGCAGGCGCTGAGAGAAGGCGGTGGCCAGCAGTGGTACTCAGGTGGGCGGCCATCTCTCCATCTCCTCACCACTGCCCGACTCTTCTCCCACAGAACATCTGGGCACTCAATTAGCGATGTTTCCTCCTGGGTCCTCTCCCCCTGGGCTCTCCTGAACCCTTGTCTCCCCTTTTCTCCTATGTCTGTCTTCCCACTTTAGCCCAGGGGAATCAGTTGTTGCCAGTGGTGGGTGATGAGGAAGGAACCCTTTCCTCTCTTAATGATCCCAGGCATTTTCCTCAGAGACACTCACTCAGAGGGAATGGCATGCTTCCCAGACGCAGGCATAGTCTGCTTCATGGTTTGGGCTTTTGGAAACCAAAGTACAGAGATTCACAGGCGATTTATTCCCTGCTCTCTGCTCTGCCACACCCCTCCCTGGGGGAAATCTAAGCCAGAGGATCTGCGTAAAATGAAAATTCCCTGGCTAAAATTCTGTGTGCCCACAATCCCCAAGAGCTGTCTGGGAGTTTCCAATTCTCTCTTGGGTCAGGTAGGACCAACCATCGCACCCTCTACCCTCCACCCCCACCTCCTGCAAATGAAATGGTCCCAAGGCCTCCAGAATTCACCCCTGCCCATCTCCACACACAGGCTTCGCTTGGGTTTGTCTGTGAACCTCCCCCACATCCTAATGCCCAGCATCACCCCTTTCGGCCCTTCTCAGCGCCTCCGCCTTCGCCCCACCCAAATGGAAAGACCTTTGTTCAGCAGAAGGCTCATGGGCTAAACGTGTAAATTCCAACCTGGTATTTAAGAGCTAAACAAAGGCTCCCCTAAGTCTCGAAAGAGCTCTCCTGCCTACCAGAGACGGTGACCAGCAGAAGGGCATCGCGTTGGGACCAGGTGTCTTGTCTCCATGGCTCCCTGTGAAAATGCACTTTGCCGCTGCGTGAAACAAAAGCAGACAGACATTCCTTCCAGAAGTTCGCAGTCTACAATAAAGCTCACAGGCAAAGAGCGACATGCATTTTCATAAGTCATATCTACAAGCAGTATGTGTGTTAAGTCCATCTATTACAGCATGGGTTTACAATCAAGGGGGTCTGGGTTTACAATCAAGATCAAAGGATGCATTTCAGCTTTGTCACTTCCTAACAGTTGTGCAAACTCGGACAACTCAGCTATGTTCCTAAACTTCCTAGAAGGGTCCCTGGCAAAGAATACGTACTCAAGAAATGTTAGCTATCCTTATTGTTTGGTATTATGACTGTTATGATGATGATAGTATTACTATCATTGTTTTTTGTAAATACTAGAGACCCAGTGCACGAAATTCAAGCACAGATAGGGTCCCTAGCAGCTGCTGGCCACCGGCCGGGACCTCCCTTTGTTCCGTGCCACCCCCTAGTGGTTAGTGAACATCATAGGAAGTGATTGAGCTCCCAGTCGATCAAACTTCCGCCCAAGGAGACAATTTGCATATTAGGCTATATATATAAATAGATAGATGTTTTTATTGATTTTTTAGAGAGAGAGGAAGGAGGAGGGAAAGAAAGATAGAAACATCAATGAGAGATAAACATCATCAATCAGCTTGCCTTCTGCACACTCCCTGCTGGGGATCAAGCCCACAACCCAGGCATGTCTACCTTTTAAATTTTTAACACATTATACCAGTCTAACTGTGTAATTTTGACTTTACTGTCATATGCCTCCATCATTAACCACTTTGTTGGGGACCTCCCCATCTATCTTTCTTCTGAAGCTGTGTCTTTATAAATGTCTTTGCCTTCCCCTTCCTGTATCCACATCTTCATCCTTTAAGGCTCAACCTAAATTTAAATTCTCCCAGAAACTTAGCTAGTTCTTCCTATTAGGCTGTGATTAATTAAGAAAATGTAGGCCCAGTCAGCATGGCTCAGTGGTTGAGCGTCAACGTATGAACCAGGAAGTCACGGTTCCATTCCCAGTCAAGGCACATGCCCAGGTTGCGTGCTCAATCCCCAGTAGGGGGCGTGCAGGAGGCAGCCAATCGATGATTCTCCCATTGATGTTTCTATCTCTCCCTTCCTCTCTGAAATCAATCAAACCATCTATATATTTTTTAACAAGCAGCGTTCTTTTAGCCAACAGGCTATTTTATTGAGCCCCAATGCTGGGCAAAGGGCTTGGGAGGTAGGGACATCAGGGTACAAGTATAGTTTCTTCCCTGGCACACAATAAGTCTGAGATTGAGGCTGGACTTGCCCCAGCTGGGCACGTTGCCCCCCACCTTTGGGCGCCACCCCTGGTGTCTGAGGCAGTCTGGCTGGGGGTGGGAGGAGCTTCAGGAG
>NW_006299479.1:2087933-2105511 GCF_000327345.1 Myotis davidii
CCCGAGCAGCTGCTGGCCACCGGCCGGGACCTCCCTTTGTTCCGTGCCACCCCCTAGTGGTTAGTGAACATCATAGGAAGTGATTGAGCTCCCAGTCGATCAAACTTCCGCCCAAGGAGACAATTTGCATATTAGGCTATATATATAAATAGATAGATGTTTTTATTGATTTTTTAGAGAGAGAGGAAGGAGGAGGGAAAGAAAGATAGAAACATCAATGAGAGATAAACATCATCAATCAGCTTGCCTTCTGCACACTCCCTGCTGGGGATCAAGCCCACAACCCAGGCATGTGCTCTGACCGGGAATCGAACCAGTGACTTTTTGGTTCATTGGTTGGCGCTCAATCACTGAGCAACACTGGCTAGGCTATCATCATTATTAAGTGCAGGAAATAGTATTTACTGCACACAGCCATGTAGCTCCAAGAGCAGCCTACCACCACCAACCTGTCCCAGTAGTTACTAACCCGCATGTTCATCATAATTCATGTCCCTGTATATTTCCAAGTCTCGCTCCTGGCCCTCCTCTATTGCTTCAGGAATCTATAGGACTGGACTTTAAAATCAATGCAAGATTCCATATCCTACCTTTTAAATTTTTAACACATTATACCAGTCTAACTGTGTAATTTTGACTTTACTGTCATATGCCTCCATCATTAACCACTTTGTTGGGGACCTCCCCATCTATCTTTCTTCTGAAGCTGTGTCTTTATAAATGCCTTTGTCTTCCCCTTCCTGTATCCACATCCTCATCCTTTAAGGCTCAACCTAAATTTAAATTCTTCCAGATGCTTAGCTATTTCTTCATACCAGGCTGTGATTAATTAAGAAAATCTGGGCCCAGCCAGCATGGCTCAGTGGTTGAGCATCAACCTATGAACCAGGAAATCACAGTTCAATTCCCAGTCAGGGCACATGCCCGATTGCAGGTTCAATCCCCAGTGCAGGGTGTGCAGGAGGCAGCCGATCAATGATTCTCTCTCACCATTAATGTTTGTGTCTCTCTCTCCCTTCCTCTCTGAAATCAATAAAAATATATTTTAAAAAATAAAAATGTGGAAAGGACACATGCATAGGGTACAGGATCTGGGTCCCACTGCAGCACAGCACAGCACAGCACAGATATCAGCTGGGCTTAGTGTAGTTATCTTGGGCTAGAGTACTGCAAACTAGCAAATACTTAAATCTGCTGCTTTCCCAACCCCTTCCAGGTATTTCCAGAGGTATAAACTGTGAAATGAGTCAACCTTGGATTAGACCCCAAAGTTGGAAAGAGTTATACTTGACTTAAGAAGAATATTGGATGGAATGTATTTCATTTTATAGAAAGACGTAAGTCAAGCAAGAACAAACAGCAAACATTGGACTAATTATTTTCGATATGACATGACATCGGTACATAACATGCTCCATTACAGCGGCAACTGACTTCTCTGAAGTCCAGGTCCCAGAATGCAATTCTGCCCTGCATAATTCTGAGAAAGATGTTCGAATGACAGACCTAGACTTCTCCCCTAAAAAGATGTCACTGTGCTTGGCATTTGTTGCCTACGCCATTCATGAGCCACTAATCATGATCTTCTTACGTCACAGACATTTCGCTCAGGCCTAACTAATCTTTTGTACTTGATTTTAAGTTCCTGGAATTCGGGGCCCTGTCAAACGTCACAGAGCCCATTACAAAGCCCCGCATAGGCTAGCCACGCAGGCAATGTTTTCCGAGTAACTGCTGCACGTTGAAAGACTATCTCATGTGCTTGGAGTCAGCCTGTCTTGGGTCTCGTTTGACTGTTATTTCTTCTGGTAAACATCCCATTTTATAAAATTGTGGTGAAGATAAGTAGGATGGGGTTTGTCAAATACAATTGTAGTGACTACCCCATAGGTGGTGGACCATTATAACAGATGTTATTGCTATCATATGTGACGGGACAGAAAGTTTAGCACTGACCTTTCCTTCCACCTTTCCTCTGACACCAACTTCCTCTCAATTCTTTCGTTCCTCGGTCTTTAAGAGTCATGTCTTGCCATGCTGACCAGTTTGGGCTTCTCCTTGTGTGGAATCAGAAGAGAAGGAGAAATGGAAAAAGACAAAGAGCTCTTTGTCTAAAACTGAGGAGAAGACTACATGTGGCGGAAGGAGGGATTTGGAAAGTATTGCTGTGATCTTCGTAGTTTCTTATATTTATAAGTGTGACCACGCTCTATTCTCTTCTAAAGATTCTGAATTATTTTCAAATGATCTCTTCGGCTTGTTTGAGATCGGAACCTCTTGGGTCACAAATTTCTAAACACTAATAGATATGACTCAATGATACATTTTATTAATTACCTTAGTCTTCATAATGTGATCCACACACAGATCCTGAGAAACAAAACTAAACGAATGTTTATTCTCTGAAGTAAATGCTCGCCATGGGGGTGCACACCCACAAAAGTACCAGCTCTGCCCATCACTGCAGGAACCCATCTGTGGTCTTGATGGCGGACAGGTGGGAGACAAAAGTGGAAACAGCCTTGAGGTCCCAGAGCATTAAGCTCTTAGTTGGTCAGTTTTTTTGTTTTTATATATATTTTTATTGATTTTTTACAGTGAGGAAGGGAGAGGGATAGAGAGTTAGAAACATCGATGAGAGAGAAACATCAACCAGCTGCCTCCTGCACACCTCCTACTGGGGATGTGCCCACAACCAAGGTACATGCCCTTGACCAGAATCAAACCTGGGACCTTTCAGTCCGCAGGCTGACGCTCTATCCACTGAGCCAAACCGGTTTGGCTATTGGTCAGTTTTCATCTGCAGTTTTGGCTCTCATATTCTTCATCTTTAAAAGGTAAGCCTGCTGATTCCTGGACCGTTCAGTGAGGCCTTTGGGGATTAAAATACATATAAAATCGGAAAGCACAGACGACAGGACAAAAGAAGCCTGTTTTAATCCCATGGGAGTTTAGGAGTTGTTTTTTTTTTTATTTCAGACAAAGTTCTACAGAAATCCTAGGACCCTATGAGATGATTTTATTCCCGCTCATTTAGCCAACACATATCTGTGATCATACTCTTGACAGTGGCTACAGTAAGCGCTATAGGTACGTTGTTGCATTTAATCCTCCCAAGTGACATGATAGATCATATTGCCATCCCCATTATAAAGACCAAGAAACCGAGATTCGGGAGGAGTAGCACCTCACCCTAAAGGGAACAGCTAGCAAGCAATAGCATGTGTGACTCAAGATCCCAGCTGTGGACCATGAAGGGATGAGAGAGCATAACCAGAGTGTCTGAAGTGCAGGCATGGGGACCCCTGCAGGACTGGAGACTTGATTTGTCGGTCCCAGTGTCAAATGAAATATCAGGGCCCCGTGCTCACAACTTAGTGAGAATTTGAAGATGTCAGCTCTTCTAACAGGAGGCCCTTCTAAGAGGGGGACCTTGTGTGACGTCACAGGTACCTGCCCATGAAGCCAACTCTGAATTTCTGAATCCATCCTCAAAATGTATCCCATGGGCTTAACTTCCCCAAAGACAAGATGTTTAATTAGGACATTTTATATCTATTCATTTATTATTATTATTATTATTATTATTATTATTATTATTAGCATCCTTAAGTTGGAGAAAGCAGGACTTGCCCAAATGTTAAGCTGAGAAAAATTGGACCTGCTCCCTCCTACTGGCCAGAGAAAGCATTGCTTTCAAAGTAATGAGATTGATTGAATGTCAGTGCAGCAATCCCTTAATCCAGATTTTTCTTGGGGAGACGGGGGAACTGAAAGAACCAAAACGAAACACAAAAACACTGAGAGAAAAGAAAAAATGGAACTCCCTTCTGGCAAGAAAGATCAGCCACTCTGGCCCCTGCCGAGTAAAAATAGTACTCGTGCCTCCTGGGCTGGCCTGTGCTCCAGCCCTGCACAGCTGTGTCACCGCAGAGCTCCCAGCTGTTGACAGTCATCACGTTGGCTGAGACGTGGGCTCTGAGGATGCTGTGTGTTATTACATAAGTAATATCTTTAATGCACAACAGCACTATATTTTGAGCAGAGCCATCAAGGCTGGGAGAATATGTACCAATACCACATGTTTTTCTCCTATTGTATTTATTCATTTATTTTAGAGAATATGTCCCTTGAGCACCCTGTGCTGTGGCAGTTAGAAGCTCTTACAAAATTTAAGGCACACATATATTATCTGTAGCTGCTCACAGGGACGGCATTAAAACTCTAGTTACTGCCACCCCACAGGACTCCCTCCGACTGGAATTCTCAGAAGTCAGGTGAGTTACTGAATCATTTTCTCCTGGCCCCCGCTTTCCTCAAACATTGCAGAAGTTGAGGGGCTGGCCAGCCAAGAAGTTCTCAGGAGCCATTAGGAAATAAATCTTAATACAGAAAACATCAGTAAAATCAATAGGATTTGGCAGGTCCCATCATATATCAAAGAATGCAGAAAATAGCAAAGAAGTAGCGGTCACCCTCTGTGACTTTGTACCATAGTTCATTCACCCGTCATTCAAGCTGGTCTCAGGGTCCGGAAATGTTCTCGCCTTATTCCTGGAGTGACCATATATTATGGGTTTTCTGGGACTGTCTCGATTTTAAATATGCTGGCCTGTTGTCCCCATAAGTGTACTTGGATTTGTCAGGCCTTGTGCACTGGTGTTTTGGTTGAGAAAATATGTCCTCTGTGCTTGTTCCTCACCATATCCACAGAGAAATTGAGCTGTGCAACCTTGCATGGGTTTCTTAAACCTAGCTGGGCCTCAGCTATTCTTACCTGAAAAATATTGGAACAGTGAAGGGGCTGACTAGGCCCATTAGCCCTCCCTTTCAGAAGCACTAGAACCCATTTTTAAATAGTATCTATAATAATAAAAGCATAATATGCTAATTAGACCAAGCAACCGAACGACCTTCTGGACACCCTTCAGGACAACCTTCTGGATGAAGCCATGCCTACAAGGGCTGAGCCCCTTGCGCAAATTTCGTGCATGGGGCCTCTAGTCTTATGTAAAACCACAAGATGTAACACTGATGAAAGAGAAGCTGTTCTGGTTGAAGTGGGTGACTCACCCACTCCCACACCTGAGAAAGGTGTTTTCTAAAGCATTTCCTTTGAAACCTCAGCCTCTGGAGCATGCAGTTGGAAACCCTTGGACTGGTGACCTCTATGTCCTCTTACAACTTCAATGAATGCTGTAAGACCCTGAAAAGTGTGCGAAGTGGAAAGGATTGGGTGGCTACGCATGGAGAAAGCTAGAAGGAAGTAATGGGTCAGCAGACATAGCTCCACTGAGGGGTTCTTGAACACGTTTATTGATGATCACAATGTGTAACTAAGTGTTCCTGGTCTGATTTCCTATGCATTGGGTCATTAGAGAAGCAACTTGTGATTTAAACGAATGCAAAAAGGCAGTACAGGTTCATGGGAAGTTTTTTGTATGGGAGTGAGATTTGAGTTCTACGCTTGGTTCTGTCACAGACTAGCGTGGCCAGTCATTTAACCTGCCTGGGTGTCCATTTCTAAAACTATTACATTTCTAATATGTGATCAGAAAGATCTCTTCCAACTTCAACACATTTAGTAATGACACTGAGATGTAAAAAGCAAAAAATGAGGAATATTTTCTATACCTAAGGAAGGGGAAAAAGAGTGCTCATTTTCCCCCCCTCATTCTCACCCCAATCTCACTTTTAGCTCTGTTCCCTTATGTTGTACATTCTCAATGCCCTTGCCTGAGGTTCAAGAGATATAAACAGCAGTTTCACAAGGGAAAAAAAAGGTAATTTTCTCACACTTGGTAGAGGCAAGAGGAGAGAGCACAAGTCAGATAAACTTGGCCTCGCACATCCACCTGCCACTTAAGAGAACCTTGCAATAGAGTGGAGGACCTCTTGGCCGTCTCCCTCTTTAAAGTGCTCACATCTGAAGAGAAAGATAATCTAGTAATATAAGGGCAATCCTCACAAGAGATTCAGGAGCATTTCCTTGTCTGCACATCGATAGGAAAACTGTAGACATGGCAGCTTGCATTGTCAGTTGCTACAGTAAAGGCCTGCTGACTCTGGACTGTCCATCATACCCAAGACCCAGGCAGAAGTCAACTCGTTCTGTAGCCTCAAATGGATGCAGCTCAGTTCCCACCTTCCACTAAGTGGGTACACTTTTGCCAAATATTCTTAAATAATTGACAACGGTGTTACCAACAAACCCACTTGTTAGGCAATTTTTATGCTCGCTAATGAAAGATGGAGTCAAAGGAAGGCATGTCGAAGCTCTGAAACTGAGTGTGCAACCAAGTGTGTGACCAAGTCATATCTGCTAACATGATGAGCTTTACAATCATTCATGAAATTCCTCGTGGTTAAGTGTGAAACTGTACACACAGAAAACAGTGCTCATGTATGTGTGGTGGTTTAAAAAATTCCTTCTGAATACCTAGGGCCTTGTGACTTCTTAGTGTGCCTGTGTGATTGCACCACTAGAGGAGACCTAAACCAGGGTTTCTCACACACTAACGTGCATGGGAATCACTTGGTGAAAAGGAGGCTTTGATTCAGTCAGTCTGCAAAAGGACCAAGATGCTGCATTTTAAATACACACACACACACACGCACGCACACACGCACGCACACACACATATACACACATATATATATTTTACTGAGTTTAGAGAGAGGAAGTGGAAGGGTTAGAAACATAGAAACATCAATGAGAGAGAAATATCATCTGCCTCCTACAAATACCATCACCTGCCTCAAGTTTTCTCACTCCCATTCAAAAAACTTCCCATGAACGACCCCATTGAGGATGGAGCCTGTAACCAACCAGGCATGTGCCCTAAATGGGAATGGAACTGTGACCTCCTGGTTCATGGGTGACGCTCAGCCACTGAGCAACACTGACAAGGAAAGATGCTGCTTTTCTAATAAGCGCTCAGGTGATACTGATGTTATTGTTCTATAATATCACATTCTGAATGGCAAGATCCCAAGATCCCACCAGTTCAAAGTTTCAGGGGAGATATAATTAAGTACCATTACTGTAAGTTATTTGAGATGTGGGCTTTATAGCTAGACTGCTGGATTCAAATCCAAGATCCTTCAGGTACCATGAAGGTGACCTTGGGCAAGCTCCTTAACAACAATGCATCTGAGTTTCCTCACGTGTGTGCTATAAGGAACACAAGAGTTGCATATGTAGGATGCATAGAGCAACCCCTGTTATGCAGGGTTGGTAAATGTCAGATATATTTCTCTACTGAAACAATGGGAGATATTATGAGGTTTCTGGAAACCAGGGTTGAGGAATATATATTTATTGATGGTTCTTTATGCAGGAAATGACTTAAGGCAGCTGGTTGTTAATTGCTTTTTTTCAAGTATCGATATCCATAACAACTGGCAAGAATATCTGTGTATAAATATAGACTAGAAAATAACTAGGACTATGTGGATTGCCAAAGATGGTTCTACAACAGGTAAGGATTATACTGTTAATACTGTTAACTGGCTAATCTTCAAGTCATTGATTGGTGATATTCATTAAAGTATGAACTGTTATATTTAGCTTATTTTTTTTGAAAATTTGTATTCATTGGATTCCAGTTAAGGTTTGGATTCTATGGGGGTCCTTGGGCAAGCTCCTTAACTGCAATGCATCTGAGTTTCCTCACATGTGTGCTATAAGAAACACAAGAGTTTGCATATGTAGGATGCATAGAGCAACCCCTGACATGCAGGGTTGGTAAATGTCAGATATATTACTCTACTGAAACAATGGGAGATATTATGAGGTTTCTGGAAACCAGGGTTGAGGAATATATATTTATTGATGGTTCTTTATGCAGGAAATGACTTAAGGCAGCTGGTTGTTAATTGCTTTTTTTCAAGTATCGATATCCATAACAACTGGCAAGAATATCTGTGTATAAATATAGACTAGAAAATAACTAGGACTATGTGGATTGCCAAAGATGGTTCTACAACAGGTAAGGATTATACTGTTAATACTGTTAACTGGCTAATCTTCAAGTCATTGATTGGTGATATTCATTAAAGTATGAACTGTTATATTTAGCTTATTTTTTTTGAAAATTTGTATTCATTGGATTCCAGTTAAGGTTTGGATTTGAGATTGAGTTTGGTTTCAGGATAAATTAAGAAATAGACCTTGTATGTATGTGTGTTTTCTGTTACAGTCACTTAATTTTCTTACAGTTAAGATTGCATGAGGAATGTTAGCAAGATTCCGTTATATACTTAATTACAAAGAACTATGGCATAAAATCCTAGGCAAAAGAGCCAAAGCATTCCAAAAAGCATTGCATTTGAGGAGCAAGGATGTGGGTGGCAGAATGTAGGTTGACTATGAGAAATTATGAATATGGACAGGATTTCTGTGTCAGCAAAATGTTATGAATGTGGTTTCCCTGAATAAATATGTAATTTATTTGAGGCAGCAGGGCCTGGAAGCTAAAGCATAAGTCTAGAAAGCACTAAATCCCTTTACCGATCCTGAACACAGATCTAAGTCATGGTTACTTTTAAATCATTTCATCTCACCAGGTATCCATGTGCAAAGGGATGATTAAAGATGCCCATCTCATCTTAGTCAAGCTCTGGCACCAACTAATTACTGCCTATGAAAGGTTGCAAAGGCCTATCGCTGGGAAATACATACGACAAAGGGGTGTTTACACACACACACACGGCCCAGTTGGAAGATAAGTAAATGCCAGAGAAAATTGATGACAAATGCCACAAGGCAAAGTGTTGACTCTAGGAGTGAGAGAGAGGTGGTACTTGTAAAAGATGGAGCATAGTCTACCACATATGCAGTATGAACGTGTGATTTAAAGAGTAATGGTTTGTAGGGTCCGGAATCTGGAGGAGGGGGCCATTGACTAGGGTATTTGATCTAAAGTGGGAGAATCAAACACCGCTGGCAAACATTTGTTCATTCATTTATTTTCTTAGCAGAACTGGATTGAGAAGCAGCGATGGGCCAAGCAGAGCATTATGTGCCAGAAATACCAAATCAAATGAGACACTGATTGTCTTTCGTTTCCGGAAGCCCACAGTGCAGGGGTGACACCCACAATGAGTGAGGTAGGGAATGAAAAGAGCTAAGGTAGAATCATACACCAAGGTGCTATAAGAGCAAAGATGACATGTACCTGTTTAAATCAGACTCGGGACTGGCAGCAAGATTTCTGGAGATGACGTTGAAATTGACTTTGAAGAAGAAATCAGAGTTTGCCTCGTGGAGTGAGTTCAGGGTATGAATAACCTCTCAGCCGGCCACGTTCAGTAACTAATATGCTGAAGTTATGCCTGGCTATGCTTCTATGTCTACGTGAGTTCTCTTTTCAGTAAGGAAGTTACGATGTTAAGAGAAACATTCCCATATGAGACATAGAGCGGAGTTTCCTGCTTGAGTTTTGCAAAGGCCCTTTGGGGCTCCTGGGCCTACTTCTTCTTCCCAGCCAGAGGAGCTTTGATTTTTCCTCTTTGGATCATCCCTGTAAGCCTCCAATTCAGAAAGAATCGTATGGCCAAAGGAAGTCTAAAAACCACTGCACAATGTTCATGAAATCCTTGTCGTAATGAAGAAATCAGCCATCTATTTAAATGTTTTCCTTTCCTGTGTCTGACCAGGTCAGCGTCCTCATGATTCATCTTGACTCCCCAGGGCCCCTCGAACCCTGTCCTTTGACAAACTAGACAGCTAGTGACAATCTCACTCCACCCCTAACAACACTGTGCACCCAAGTGTTTTCTTCTGTGATCCACCACTCTGCTCTTCAATCCCACTTAACGATACATTACGGGGTTAGCGAACGATGTCAACTTCATGCTTTATCCGTCCAGGAGAGCACGCTAGCTCTCTTTTGCTGATTTTCATAGTTTCTCCTCAAAGGAGCAAAAACATGGCAGCCCTGGGCAGTTTTGTGGGGAAGGTGGTTTCAATGGTCTATTTAAAGCAGCCACTCCTCTATCTACCAGGTGGGCCCTGGCTGCTGCTCTAAGGGCAGAGGTGCAGGAAGGACCCAGGTGAGCCCTGGATCTGCAGCTGCCAGCAGGGCCTGGGGGGTCTAGAATATCTGTTTCATCAGGTGCTCACATGCAACTCGGGAACAGGGAGAAGAAGAAGGGAGAGGGAAGGAGGCGGAAAGAAAGCCTGAGAAGACTCAGAGGAATTGATGAAAATACATTGTAGGGAGGTTAAGAAGTTGTCTCAAGAACTATAAAGGGATGTTGCCAAAAAAACAACAACAATGTAAGTCTATGTCCTTGTTTGTAAATGCTAGAATATTAATCTTCCTGGAATAAGGAGAGAAAGAGAGAGAGAGAGAGAGAGAGAGAGAGAGAGAGAGAGAGGAAGAAAAACTTCCCCACCAAATTGCTTCTACTTAACGGTTTAGGTCAGTCTCAAGTAGGTCACAAGGATGTGTATCTTCAGAATAAAGTCTTTAATCGGCTGATGGATATGAAAAAATAAATTACTGTGGCAAAATGTAATAAACGGTAAAGGGAAAATGATGAGGGTAATATAACTACATTGATTTAACCAGGATGATATAGAGGAATTGTCTGTTTTATAGGTTTCTAGATGTCTATTAGTGGCTCTGTATTAAGGAATAGGGCTGTTCTCTTGATATACTTAAGAGCTGTCAGTGATTCCTATTTCACAGTTCACTGCTTCAATTCAGAAAGTGTGTTCCAGCCCTGGTGACCCCATCCCGGAGGCACTGGAGGGAGACCAGCTTCCCAAAGGGTTGCCTTCAGACAGCTAGGGGGGAAGCCGCTGTATTATTCAACGTTGGGCTGCATTTAAGAGGAGCCGATCTCTTGTGCCACCTCCCTCTGCCCCGCCACCTTGCCAGACTGCAGTGTCATTCGTTTTAATCACTCCTGGCACTGGGCTCATTATGTCCTGATCGTCTCTGGAGATAGTGGCCTCCTTGGTGGGTGGAAATGGTAATTGGGGACACTTAGGGAGCAGGCAGCATGCCAGTCCCCGGGGGCATATGTCCCCCAGACATAGGGCACCTTCCCAGTACGAAGCAAGAGACATGAGCTTTAGGTAGAATGTCACTCTTCCTCTATGATAATGTCACTGACCTATAAAAAGTAGGCTATCGTTCCCCATGGCCCACTGCATCAAGCCCGAACTATGATCAGGACAGGAAGGCGAAAGCTCATCATTTCTGGTCACTTTCCCCTGCATCGCACACACTATGCCATACACTTGCTGGTGTTAACTCATTCAATCCCTACCTGCAGGGTTCTTAAATAAGATGGCACCTGGGACTCTCCCTAGCAGAGACCCACCCTAACGATATGTTTGGCTCCAGTACTTATGTCTCTTTAATGATAATTTTCTTACTTCTTCTGCTTAATATGGCCAAGGCCACCTGGCTGCTTTTCAAATGTCTTGAAGGGTCTACACCTGGCTCTATAGCCTCAAGCTGTGTGTCCTTGGCCCAAGTACACATCCTCTCTGGGCTCCAGTGACATTCTCAGTAAAGGGGAGAATGTTGGACTCCAGCAGCGGTTCTTCATCAGGAGAGATTTTGCCCTGTAGGGCAGTGATGGCAAACCTATGACACGCATGTCAGAGGTGACACATGAACTCATTTTTTTGGTTGATTTTTCTTTGTTAAATGGCATTTAAATATATAAAATAAATATCAAAAATATAAGTCTTTGTTTTACTATGGTTGCAAATATCAAAAAGTTTCTATGTGTGACATGACACCGGAGTTAAGTTAGAGTTTTTCAAAATGCTGACACGCCGAGCTCAAAAGGTTTGCCATCACTGCTAGAGGGACATTGAACAATGGCTGGAGAAATTAGAGATTTTGACTGTCACAATTGGTAGGGAGTGGGTGCTAGAGGTATCTAGGGGGTAGAGGCCAGGGATGCTATTAAACATCCCACAAGGCACAGGGTAGTCCTCCCACAATGACGTATCCAACCCAATACATCAATAGTGCTGAGATTGAGACACCTCAACCCGAGTCCCCCGTGTGGCTCTCCAGTGGCTCATGATGTTTCCTGGACCTGACAGACCATCCCTCCCCACCTGCCAGTGAGATGTGGGCATTCTTCTTGTCTCTCCTGCTTGTGAGTCAGGTCCACTCAGAATCAGAGATACAGAAGCATGTTTTGGATTTTTGACCTCAAAAAAATTAGTTTCCAACTTTTATCTGTTGTTCAAGGTCTTCTTTTAATATTAATGGTGGCTATCATTTATTAAATTTCCATTATCTCATGGCACTGCATTTTTTTGAAATGTAGTTTAAAGGGTATGTGATCTAATCTTCATACAGACCTGCAAGATAATAGTATCCCCATTTAATAGATGAGGACCTGAGGCTCAGAGGTAACCTTGGATTCCTTGCATATATTATTTAATATTCAGGGTTACTAAGTGGCCAATCCTGGATTTGAAACCAGATATTCTCACCCAGCCTGCATGGCTCAGTGATTGAGCATCAACCTATGAACCAGGAGGTCACAGCTCCATTCCTGGTCAGGGTACATGCCCGGTTTGCAGACTCAATCCCCAGTGTGGGGCATGCAAGAGGCAGCCAATCAATGATTCTCTCTCATCATTGATGTTTCTATCTCTCTCTCCTTCTCCCTTCTTCTCTGAAATTAATAAAAATATATTTAAAAAAAATAAAACCAGTTTTCCTTGACACCAAACCTGCAAAAGTGTTTGCCTCTGTGCAGCAGATTCTAACTGCCCGTATTTTTATAGGGAATGTGGCCACTCTAAATTACTTAAAATAAACTAGGGGCACTTTAGCAAAGCTTGTGAAAGAAAAATCTCAGGATCCTATGCACATCAGTTCAGCAGCTACAGGCCTGAGAGATAGATTTGAGGGTCAGGCAGAGACTATTCAACCCTTTTCCTAGAGGGAGACATTGTAGAACATTCTTTGATGACAGCAAACTAATCACGGGAATTACCAAAAGTTTCTCACAGAAAGGAACCAGCTGAGGATGGGAACTCTCTACACATTACGCACCTCCTGCTGCATTAACAATCACTGCGGCATCTGTGTGCCAGTTTCTGGGCATCGGGAACTTAGAAGCAGCTGAGATGGGCGGACCCTGCTCAGCACTTCTCCTGAGGTTGCTTGCTTGGGGCTGCAGGCTCTGTTTTCAAGGTGGCTCATAGCTGACTTGCAAGTTGGTGCGGGGTCCTGACAGGAGGCCTCAGTTCTTTGCTATATGGATCTGCCCAGGGGGCTGCTTCCCTGTCCCCACTCTATGGCATCCCCAGAGTCAGTGAATGCAGAGAGAGCAAGGACAGCTTTTATGACCAAGCCTGGGAAATCTCACACCATCCCTCCCACACTATCCTGTTGGTAGGAGAGGCAGCCCTATGCAGTATGGCAGGGGAATATACAGGGCATAAACCCCAGGAGGAAAAGATCATGGTGGTCATACTATGTCACAATTATATTAAAGCTTAAAAATTCAATCACAAAAAGCTTTCGTAGGCCATACCCACACCTGGGCTGGAGGGCACAAAGCTAAATGAGACTTTGATGCCAGGCTAGTTCAAATCTGGTAGAGTTTGGGTATCAAGAGAAGATGAAGAGTCAGATACAAAGTTTATATTCTATATCAAGTCTGGAATGTAAGGGTATAGTTTCAGAGAGTTGAAGGATTGAGTGGTCATAAAGGTCTGCTAGAGTCCTCAAAATGAATGGGCTAAGGAGGAAAAGATATTAGAAATAGAAGAAAAGAAAATGAGGTCCACCAGCAGAAGACTAACAAATTGTATAATGTTGTTGCTGTGCTTCCTTCTAGAAACTTCCAAAAGTATTTAAATGATAATATGTGCCTCTGATAAAGAACGGGCTTTAAAGCAGACAGAAGCTACTGGCAGTCTATAGCTTCTCACAAAACAGAAAGCAAGACAATTACGGCCTGAGAAATCCAGATGGAGAGGAGATAGTGGTTCCATTGGAAAGAGCGAGGAGAGAAACACGTGTCCCTTGAAAGACCTAATATACATTGTGGAGACCCAGGAAAGTTGGGAAACTGCAGCCCAAGAATAAGCATCATCAGTCTCAGAGGCCCACTAATGACAAAGAGATAGTGTCTCAGTGTCTGTGTGCCTCAAGACCACCATGAAGTCATCTCATCAATAGATCGCCAATCCTATATAATAAAAGGATAATATGCAAATTGTCCCCTCAACAGGGAGTTCCACCGGAGTTTGACCAGTGGGCATGGCTGGCCCGCCAACTACCCAGGGCCTCTCCCCCCTGCCAGCCCTGCCCCCAATCACCCCACCCCCCCACCCTGATTGGGGTGGGCCAGCTGGACCCCACCCGTGCATGAATTTGTGCACCGGGCCTCTAGTCTAATATAATACAGATATAATGTTTAACATATGTTGTGTAAAATATTTTATTCCTTAAATTCCTTAATGTAACTTTGTATTAGAAGCACAGTTCTCACATTTCAGCTGTTCCAAGGATTCTTGTTCAGGGGTAATATGCTATTTGTAATATGTCATGAAACTCATTACCATGGGGATGTCAGGGGGTAAATAAACATGAACAAAAATGTCACAATTGGTTAACATACAAGACTAACATTAGAATATGTAGTAAAGGTAATAATAGCCATCAGAGTAACAAGGGTCAAATAGAGGCAGGGTAGCTTTGTTAATAGGAATTTTATAACAAAATATCTGGGATACGCAATGAAAAAAATCCACAACTTATGAGCTTTGTAACTTTTTATATTATTTCATGTATCTGTGCTTTGGTTTCTTACCTAAAAATGATAATGTTACTAGCACAGCCGTGGGCAAACTATGGCCCATGGGCTCATTTGAAATGAATAAAACTATTGAAAAAAAAAGACCGTACCTTTTATGTAATGATGTTTACTTTGAATTTATATTATTTATATTAGTTCACACAAACACTCCATCCATGCTTTTGTTCCGGCCCTCCGGTCCAGTTTAAGAACCCATTGTGGCCTTGGAGTCAAAAAGTTTGCCCACCCCTATACTAGCACCTACCTCACAGGGTTACTGAGATCTATAAATGAGCCACCGCTTGCAAAGTGCTTTGACTGATGCCAGGCAAACAGTATGCTTTTAATAGATGTTAGTTATCATTTGCTCACAGTTTAGGTCATGTTATTCACAAAGATTATCTAGTGTGATATTTGTTTTGTTTTAATTGTTGTAACAAGCCATTTAAATAACTTATGGAAAGTTGATGTTTTAGTACAAATAAGAGTTTGACTAGAGCAGCCATTTTATGTTTGGAAAAATATACACTACTAGAGGCCCAGTGCATGAATTTGTGCACAGTGGGATCTGGCTGGCTGATCAGAGTCCAGGGGTCCGATTGGGGGCCAGGCCGGCCAGGGAGAGGGGCCTCGGGAGGTTGGGGGGGCCAATTGGGGCCCTGATCAGGCCAGTTGGCTGCTCCAGTGCATGTCACAGCAACTGGTCATTCTGGTCATTCTGGTTGCTCTGTTGTTCTGGTCACTTGGCTTTTATATATATAGATAGATAGTTTGGGCCCTATTAAGATTGCACACTATCACTCCCACGTGGCCGTGGGGCTACATTGCAGCTTTCTAGTAGAAGCATCCTCTCCTTTGAGGTTGAAACTATAAAAAACAACCATGAGATGACATCTCTATATGAGTCCACGTGGCCATTGTCCAAACAGTGTAATTCTATAAGAAACAGAAAAAAAACCCCACCATTTTTCTGGGACTCTTTTAGCAATCTGAAGAGATTGGCAATGAATTGGGTTTATCAAATACTCAGATTGGCCAAGCTTATCAGTGCTCAGATCTATCAGGCTGTGCTCACTAGAGCTCATCACCCTAAATCTTCTGCAAAATAAACTGGGCCCATGTACCTTTCAGGAGCAGGGTATTTTATGTCACTTGTAAAAATCAAAAGAAAACCTTATCCATTTTCTTCTCAATGTCTTTAGAAGATTAAGTGTTATAACACTGATGGAAAAAGGGCCGGGGGAGGGGAGCTATAATACCACACTCGGCAGTTTATGCTTCCAGCCAGTCCCAGCTTCAGTGGTAATAGATTTTTCCACTCCAAGTGTTCTTACTTGAGTGACTGCAAGTTAAACTGAGGAAAGGAGATAGCAATTACTACTTAGACATGTTTTTGTGGACTGCTATTGGTCTACTAGTCTTTTCTTCTCCTTTTTTCTTCTCTTTTTTCTTCTCCTTTTTCTTCACCTTTTCTCCTCCTCCTCCTCTTCCTCCTCCTCCTCCTCCTTTCTTTCCTTGTTCTTTTTTAGATTCTTAGTTGTCATTGACTTCTACATTGCTGCAGAGTGAGGTAATACTGAATAAAGATGTTGACAACAAAAGAAAGAGCTCTTGAGATTTGGGATCAATTCCGATCAAATGAGGAGAATCACTCAATCTTCAAACCCATAAACTAAACATCTCCAGGCTCAACTCTGATCACCTAGTTGCACTTCTGCTCACCCTACCACCCAAAGCAGTGATTTTTAACCAGGATTCACACTGGAATCACCTGGGTTTTGGAACACCAGGCTTGCCTGAGATCCCATGCCCAAAGACATACTGATTCAGAAACTCCAAGTACATGGTTCGGGAATTTTATTAAATGTCTCTAAGAGTTCCTGATGCATAGCCCTCATCACGGGCTAATAATACCCCAGGTTACCCTAGAAGCAGAACCTATTCCCCAAGGAACAGGTGCAGGCAGGAGGGCTTGCTCTGCTCACCTACTGTGTCTGCTCATCGCTGTGTCTCTACTTGTGAGCAGATGCCAACTCTACCCAAGTCTTCCCTTGGCATATTCTTTTTTCCAAACATCCTCTCCTTTTCCTCCCAAACCGAAGTAACAGATGAGTTACACTTCTCAGGACATGGGCAGCATTGGGAATTGGAAAATAGTGTTTGGAGATGGAAGGCACAAATCACATGACCAGAGTAAGACCTGTATGAGAAGATTAAGGTGTTTCAGCTTTGGAATCACCCAACAATAAGGCTGGAAAGTCTTTGAAAAATACTCTCATATAAGATTTCCGATCTTATGCCATATTAATTATCCTCCGAGTGTGTTCTATAGACCCGTGGGCTGCCTGAGAACTTCTCAAGGAGTTCATGAGATCAAATCTATTTTCATAAAGCCACTAAGACATTACTTGCATTAAACACCAATAGGTCAAAAGCAATGTTGGCACTGGAACAAGCATTAAGGTGTTGGCACTAAACTGCTGTTAATGGTCATTGTATTTTTCACTATAGCACACTTGCAGTAAGGAAAAGAGAAAGTCAGTTTCACATAAGAATGATCTTAAATAAGTAGTAAAAAGTATTAATTTTATTAAGTCGTGATCCTTCAGTGCATGCCTTTTTAATGTTATAGTTCACAAAATGGGAAGTACACACAAAGTGCTTGTGCTGCATAACCAAAGAATGACTGTTTTCTCCAGGAAATGCAACTTAGCAATTATTTGAGTTGCTAGCTAACTAGCTGCTTTTTTGCTTTTTTTTTTTTTTGAGAAAAACTTTTTTT
>NW_006299479.1:2106525-2114920 GCF_000327345.1 Myotis davidii
GACTACACAGAATAATAATAATGATGACGAGGATAATAAAAGATAGTTCTCATTATTAGCCTTCCAAATATTTAAAGAGGAACTCCCACACTTTTCTGATATAAATATTCCCAATTTCTATAACTATTCCTCACTCAAAAAGCAATTTGTGGTTTTAGTTGACATATTATCTCTAACATATCCATTATTTTTCAAAAATATAGCCTCTTTACCAATAATGTACTATGAAAAACATGACCCCTACCCTAAACAAACAAACATATTTCAGACATGGTCTGGTCAGTGTGAAGTAGGGCCATCGTCTCCCTTTTTCTAAGATTCCATTAGAATTTTTTGGCAGACACACTAGCCTTTTTATTCATATTATACTTTTGATATCAGATACTTTAAGTATCTTGTCATTTTTGTTTATTTGTTTCACCTGTCCCCATTAAACCTATCTCATCCATTGTGGATAAGAGAGATTACATTTTTGTACTGAAGTTAGGGATTTTAAGCTCACCAGTTATTAAATGTTATCTTGATGGCATTGACATGCAATATCACTTACTTCACTCTTATTGGGTCCCAGTTCCATCCATTCAACAAATACAACATGTCGTTTTGCAACAATGTGCAGCATCTGCAGATGGGATGTTTATCCAAGTCAACGATAAAATATTTAACAGGATAAGACCTGTTAATACCTTGCTAAAACATTTCTCCCATGGGTGGAGCAAGAGAATACAAAAATCCAAATACACAGTCTATAGCATTCTCCACATTCACCAAAGAAAATGTCTGATTTTTGAAAACTTAACAAATCTGCCAATTTGCTGGTTTCCACTGCCCCCCACCCCCGCCATTCTTCCCATTCTCTAGGATTCCTTGAAGATTTTCAATCAGTTACAGAAGTTAGGATCTCCTTCCCATTAATCTCTCACTTGGTTAAGATATAATCAAGCATAAACTCTCTTTAAAAGGTTGAGTCTTGCCGTTTTCAGCACAGAGATCATTCATTATCACTGAGAAGAGAAAATCTGAGAATCCAAAGAAAGAGCGCTTTCTCCACATTCACCAAAGAAAATGTCCAATTTTTGAAAACAACAAATCTGCTAATTTGCTGGTTTCCCCCCCAATTCCTCCCATTCTCTAGGATTCCTTGAAGATTTTCTTTTTTTTTTTTTAATATATTTTATTTTTGGATAGAACAGAATTTTATCACAAGGTCCAAGCGGTGGACCTGTCCTATTTCAAGACCTTTTGTCTCTGAAATGATGCCATTTACCCCAGTTCATTTTGCAACTTAACCTACCATTTAGGTATTCCACTCTCCATTCATTAGTGAGTCTCTTTATATCTGTCATTTCTTCAGTGTTCCTTGTGCAACAACACTGAAAAAATGTGTCTGTTTATGCTTAACAGAATTCCTGTGTCTCCTGCTTATGTTTCCTTCAATTTAAATGTTTTGATAGCGTCCTTTTAATAAGATTTTCAATCACAGTGACAGAAGTTAGGATCTCCTTCCCATTAACCTCTCACTTGGTTAGGATATAAGCAAGCATAAACCCTCTTTAAAAGGTTGAGTCTTGTCGTTTTCAGCGCAGAGATCATTCTTTATCACCGAGAAGAGAAAATCTGAGAATCCAAAGAAAGAGCTGGGAAGTTCTGTCTGCTTGGCTAGAACAGAATTTTATCACAAGGTCCAAGCAGTGGACCTGTCCTATTTCAAGACCTTTTGTCTCTGAAATGATGCCATTTACCCCAGTTCATTTTGCAACTTAACCTACCATTTAGGTATACCACTCTCCATTCATTAGTGAGTCTCTTTATTTCTGTCATTTCTTCAGAGCGTTCCTTGTGCAACAACACCGAAAAAAAAGTGTCTGTTTATGCTTAACAGAATTCCTGTGTCTCCTGCTTATGTTTTCTTCAATTTAAATGTTTTGATAGCGTCCTTTTAATAGTCGAGAATTCTCTTCATCTCTGCCCAGTGATTTCTTCCATTTAAATGTTTTGATAGCATCCTTTTAATAATTGAGAATTCTCTTCATCTCTGCCCAGTGCTTTGCTCTCTGAGCTTTCAGAACACCAAGATGACATAGTCACTTTCCCCCAAATGTCCATCAGTTCCATGTCACTAGCAAATTCTTCTTGTTGGCGTAACCACTCTCCATTCATTAGTGAGTCTCTTTATTTCTGTCATTTCTTCAGAGCGTTCCTTGTGCAACAACACCGAAAAAAAAGTGTCTGTTTATGCTTAACAGAATTCCTGTGTCTCCTGCTTATGTTTCCTTCAATTTAAATGTTTTGATAGCGTCCTTTTAATAGTCGAGAATTCTCTTCATCTCTGCCCAGTGCTTTCCTCTTTGAGCTTTAAGAACACCAAGGTGACATAGTCACTTTCCCCCAAATGTCCATCAGTTCCATGTCACTACACTATAGTAGCCATACCATCTGTCATTTCCTGTATTCTACAGAAACCTTCCAGAAGTGTAAGTGGGAGGTTTTTTTAATTATATGGATTTTTTATTTTACCTGGTATCATATTCTGGAAGCCCCCTATTTTCAGGGCATTGTGCTTCCATGCTGTTTTAAGATAAGAAATGCGCCATCCACTGCTTCTATCTGGCTGGACAATCTGTAATGTATACGATATAGTAGCCATACCATTTGGCGTTTCCTGTATTCTACAGAAACTTTCCAGAAGTGTAAGTGGGAGGTTTTTTTATTATATGTATTTTTTTTATTTTACCTGGTGTCATATTCTGAAACTATTCTATTCTATTCTATTTCCAGGGCATCGTGCTTCCATGCTATTTTAAGTTACTGGATAAGAAATGCGCGATCCACTGCTTCTATCTGGCTGGACAATCTGTAATACAATCCCACAAAGATATCCTTGTATCCCATTCTGCTTTTATTGTCATGTACTCTCATGTCTGCATTTCCAGGTAAGTACCCCTACCACCCCTTCAAACGGTCAGCATTTGCCGATTGTTGTTGTTGTCATGGTAGTTCAATCTTGCCTCTCCTCCCTGCCAGGCCTTGGGGACCGTTGTGAAGTTTCCGTTTCATGGGCAGATACTGTAACTTCATTCTCTGTGTTTCCCAAACTCTGCATCTCTGTCGAGGCCCCTGAGGTCAGGAGCACTGTTTCCAAAGCCCCTTGATCATGTAAAGTGCTGGCTCCGGGCACTGTCCCTCCTTTCTTCACACTCTACATGCTCATTGTTCTGTTAGGTAGTATCTGTTAGGACAGTAGTTACCCAAATATGCTAAGAGAGCGAAGAAGTCCTCTTCATCCTGTTAGGGCTGGCTTCTGGCCCTTAAAATACACTTCCTCATGTTGTGACCCAACCATAAAATTATTTTCGTTGCTACTTCATAACCGTAATGTTGCTGCTGTTATGAATCATAATGTAAATATCTGATATGCAGGATGGTCTTAGGCGATCCCTGTGAAAGGGTCGTTCGACCACCAAAGGGGTCGCGACCCACAGGTTGAGAACCGCTGGTCTAGGGGCAGGTGGGCTGGCCTAGGAGAGTGTGCTTTTGTGATTCCTTATCTTCAATATAGAGCTCTAGGTGGCTCAGGAGAAACGGTAGTCATGGTTTCTGTGCCAGGGTCTGTGTTGGAAGAGAACATTCCTCAGCACTTCATTAGCAGGAACGGGGCCTCTGTGGCCAGAAGCTGTAGGTGGGCGCCCCAGCATAGAAAACGCCTTGTCCGAAATGACCCCTCTTTCAGCCCTCGCGGGCCACAGCTGGCCTGTTATTGCAGCAGCGCTCCTGTCACTGTGGCCATCACCATTAGCATCTCAAATTGACTAATTATTCACAGCGTGTGAGGCTCAGAGCGATATTTCTGCCTGGAAGCCAGTGACACAACCCTGTCACGAGCAGGAGAGTGTTCTCAGGCCCCATTTTTCTGGCTGAAAATCCCTCGCGAGTGTTGGTGTTATTAAAGGGGCGCCTCGTGGTGATTTATATTCTACAGGCCTCGATAACTTTTGAGTCCCTGATCTTTTTGCAAATGAGCAGCTATAGCCTTTCCTGAGCGAGTGCCCAGCGTGAGGCTTTCAATACTGTTACGGTGCTGTACGTTTGCCACTTGGATCGATACCACTGATTCCATTAGGCTGGGCTAGGCAACTGGCTTTCCACCTTGGCCGCCCCCTCTCCCTACTTCCATTGCCAACCTCTGCAGTCTCTGTGCGTGGAACCCATTCCATGTCCTGAATCAGGGAGGGTTGATGCAAGGCTCACGCCCTCTCCCCTGCTCTGAGCTTGGGAGTGAGAGTGAGCAACGCGATAGGTCCGCAGGAATAAGCTTGCATATAAAAAGCATCATTCTCTTTAAGGAGAATAACCGGCTGAGATATGAACTTGATGATAATGCTCAGGGACGAACTTCAAATATTGCATCCCGTGTCCATCCCTAGGGACAAACTCAAACTCGTACAGTGTATCTCACTGTATCTTTTTCTGTTTTCTTATTTGCATGTTTTCCTTTTTATTGAATGTATTGGGGTGACACTGGTTAATAAAGTTATGCAGGTTTCAGAGGACATGATTCCACAACACATCATCTGTACACTGGATCGTGTGTTCACCAACCCAAGTTGTCTCCTTCCATCACCATTTATATTTATGCCCCCTATATCCTCCTCCACCTCCTCCCACTTTCATCCTCCCGCCCACAAGTTGCTCAAAGTCACTAATCATCAGAGAAATGCAAATTAAAACCACAATGATAGATCACCTCATGCCTGTCAGATGGCTTTCATCAATAAATCAACAAACAACAAGTATTGGGAAGGACATGGAGAAAAGGGAACCCTCCTGCACTGTGGGTGGGAACGCAGACTGGTGCAGCCACTGTGGAGAGCAGTACGGAGTTACCTCAAAAAATTAAAGATAGAACTGTCTTATATTCCAGTGATTGTTTTCTGGGAATTTATCCGAAGAAATCCAAAACACGAATACACTATATTTTCTCTGCTGGAATCATGGTTCATAGTTTTTTCTTTTACTTTCTCTCTCTTCCTTCCTCCCTTTCTTTTTTTTCACTTGGTGGTTGTTCTTGAGAGATAGACAGTGAATGATAGTAACTTTTAATCTTCTACTTAAAACTGAGACATCTCCTTAGCAAAATCCATATGCACACATTTGGATGGAATTACAGGTGATTGAAAAACCTCACCGTGTCCATTTGAGGACTCCCTCGATGTCATGAGCTCTAAGTTCTAAGGATGCTTCTGGGTGACCCTTCAATAAACATAAAAATATATATTTATTGAAGTACAATCTCTAGTCACCTTTTCAGCTGTACACAATCATCAATAAGATACAGAATATTTGCAAAACCTAAAAAGTCCCCCTGTGTCGTGTTATAGTAAATTACCTCCCCTCACTTACTGTCCCAGATAATACTGATTCGAGTTCTGTCTCTAAAGTTTTATCTTTCATGGAATGTCATATAAATTGATCAATATAGCCTTTTTTTTGTTTGACTTAATTCACTTAGCATAATGTGTTCTACTTTTTCCCAAAGCGATATATAAATTAAAGGAGAGTTGTTATATGAGCTTGTCACTTTAGATAGATATGAGGCGGCCATGGTTTGATATCAGTCCTGGAGGCTTATCATTAAGTTATCATATTAAGCAGAATGCTCCCCTGCACCTGTTCTTGCACAGACCAGTAGTTCATCCCTTTCTATTACTGAGAAGTATTTCACTGTATGCATGTATCACAACTTAACTTTCTATTCCTTTAGTTAAACACTTTTGTTTTATGTTTATCATTTTCTTATCATATCTGAGTATAAGCCCAACAAAAGGGAGATATGCTTTGGCTTTCTTCAGAAGAATGTCTTTCTTACTCCCCCTGCATACATGGAGTAGAACTGGCAACCAACTTTGTTGGCTAAATGCTATAAAGCAACTATTTGTAACCTGTGTGCCATAAGAATTTTAAGAACATGAAATATGTATATGACTGTTTAGTCAGGGGTACTGACCTCATTTCCCTTAGATTGTCAAATAGAAACAGCCGACACAATAGCCAGCCTGTGTGAATGAATCAAAATTATACCTATTTTATTTGTCAGATCAACCAAAAAATAATATCTTTTTGGTGTGCTGCAGAACTTTCGCAATTAGTTTATGTGTACCATGAGATGAAAAAGGTTAAAAATCCTTGCTATCTAGCCATTTCCTAATTTAATTCTATAAGCTTTCAGTGAAGTAAGAATTAGTATTCCCATTTCATGAGAAAAAATAGTACACCTTTACCAACTGAGAGAGATAAACTGATGCTTAAGGCACAGACAAGTAGCAGAATCCAAATTCTCTGATTTTTAGTTCTAATCCTCTTTCTTGAATTTTTAGAATCTCTCAACTAACTTTGACCATGGGCTTAGGATACAGCAGAGGTTAGAAGGGTCAGATTTGGTGAACACAGACAGACAATGGTGATTTAGCTGTAGCCCCCACAGAACCCCTAACCAGCCCTTCCTTCCTATTCATCTTCTCTCCCAACCCCCTACCATGCCAATCAGCACCCTACCACACTTCTTAGTCACAAGGTACTTAAGTTCAGTGATCCCTAGGTAGCGGTCATCAGAAACAAACAGTTATTTCGGGGTGGGGTGGGAGGTATCTAGAGAGGAAGATCCTCTCCATTAATCTTGGGAGGAGACTATCTTTGGCCCGCTTTGAACTCAAAGCGGATACTGTTGAGTCAATTATCCAGCTCATTTAATCCCTCCCTGGAACACAATAGAGCCACATTCTCTCTATTTCCCCAAACAGTAAGAGGTGTTAGGATCTAGGCAGGATTTGGTAGAGCTCTGGGTAAAACATACCTCCCCCCTCTGTCTCGTGGCCTGGAGGTTAACAGGCAGCTATCCCAGGGTCTAAGAAATTGCCTCCGTTGCCTGAATTAAATGAAATCTAATGAAAAAGAAATCCAGGTCAGTGTAGTTCACTATCAAACCTTCAGCTCTTGCATTGCTGGGAGCTCCCCTTGTAATAATTAAACAGAACGTCGCAGGCAGGCAACAGTGAAATCTACTGCTAATCTTGCCCCTCATCAGCCTATCTTCCTAAATGTTCCTTAATTAAGGTTTCTAAGTGCTCTGCATTCCCTCTGCACCCAGGATATCAAAATGAAAGCCGACTGCTCCAGGGATGCCCAGCAACCAGAGGTGAAAGGTTTCTTAGGGGTATTTCTCATCCAGAATATTAAAAAAATAAAGATTAAATCCAATAAATGGAAATGCATGTAAGGAATGAGCCTGAGGTGAGGAGAGAGAGGGTTTAAGAGGGGATTTTTTTTTCTTTTCTGGGGGATTTCACTTTAAGGATTCTGAAGGCATATAGCTTGCTTTATCCGGCTTCACCAACACACCAGGGAGCAAATGAAACAGCTGTCACATTTAAACACACACAGTGGTAATCCTACACTGAGCACAATGCCAGGCTAGAACAGAAAATCTATCAACACTTACAATGCATCCTATTTATTTAGCAATTCACCCCTCTTTACCGAAATTTCCATCCGAGGGCTTGAAACTGGGACCACATGCCACTGGCGGTGTTTCGCAGCTTGGCAGCTATTGAGCGAGGGAGCAGTCAGATGAACTATGTAGGTGTTTGAAGATGTTCAAATCTCAGAACCCGGACTTCAAGATGACCAAAGGTCTGCAGCAGAGAGCCCACAGGCCTTTCACGTGACAAGGGAATGGGATCTGAGAACTGCCCTAGGTGCCCCTACTTTAATCTCCTCTTTCCCAAAGTCTTCATTTAAGAGACCAAGAGCTTCGCCTCTCCTTTATCCATTGGCCTCCTTAGGAGATGCGTTCGGATCACTGGGGGACCAGGAGGGAAATAAAAGCTGCCTCAGGAGTCATAAAGCAAGCTCCTGACCCAGTATTGCGTGGGAAGAACACGCAGGAGAGAGCCTCTGAGGAACCTCTCTCAGTAGAATCTAAAAATATTTACTTATTAATTACAGTGCATTAAATGGTGAGGAGTGCACATAGATCCGGTAGGGATTTTAGAACCCTTATAAGGAAATAGAAACCCAGAGAGGCTGTGGTTGTTCCCTGAGGCTACCCTACTCCCCAACATACAAGGGACAGAGGCAGAGCCAGAACCAAAGACCCCAGAGGCCAGGCTGGTGTGTACCTGTAGGAATGAAATTTGATCAGAGAAATGGTAGTCCCTAAAGGGATCTCAGAGGGGGAAATGAGGCAAAGAGGGAGAAGGTGAGGAAGAGACAATTGAAAGATACAGATAAAGACATCTGCCCGGCCGGTGTAACTCAGTGGTTGAGCGTCAACCTATGAACGAGGAGGTCATGGTTAGATTCCTGGTCAGGGCACATGCTGGGGTTGTGGGCTTGATTC
>NW_006299479.1:2114965-2115474 GCF_000327345.1 Myotis davidii
GTCGGGGGATGGAGCTTCACAGAACAAGGGTGAAAGTCAGCAGAAAACAAGGAGGTCTCTAACGGGCTCACGAGCAGCACGGGCATTCTACACAAGATGCTGCTGAAAGATCAGTTAAGGAACAGCTTCCTAAAAGCATATTCAACATAATTCAGTTCTATTCAAAGAAATTTAATTGAGATAATATTTTAACCTAGTCTGAGTGAAGTTGTGTGCCAGCCGGTAGAGGTGGGCACAAAGGTGGACACACACAGCCCTTCTTCCTATAGTTTCGACCTGCACTTGAACACAATCATTTGTCATCTGGGAGAAAGACCATCAGATTTGGACTCAAGCAGACAAAGATGTGACTCTTGGCTCTGCCACATTCGACTGTAGGACTGTAGGCCAGTCAACCTCTATTCCCTTACCTTACCCATCTCAGATTTGTTATGAATAGAAAGGAAAAGACCTAAGAGGTACACAAAGTCCTGTCCATTAACAAAGCTCAGTAAGTCTTAGAGTCCTTT
>NW_006299479.1:2115727-2128421 GCF_000327345.1 Myotis davidii
GTTTCTTAATAACCATCCTCCTTACTTGGCTCCACTCTTTTGTTTCCCCTTCTACCAAACTACATTATTTACACACTAGAGGCCTGATGCATGAAATTCATGCAAGAGTAGGCCTTCCTTCCCCTGGCTGCTGGCGCCAGCTTCCCTCTGGCACCCGGGACCCAGGCTTCCCTTTGGCTGCCGGCAGGCACCTGGGACCTGGGCTTCCCTCACACACCCGGTTTCATCCAGAAGGTTGTCTGGAAGGTCGACGGACGTCGGAGAGGACATCCGGTCTAATTAGCACATTATGCTTTTATTATTATAGATTTCTCCAGTAAGTTCCATGAGGGCAGGGTCTTTGTACCACTCACAGTATAATCCAAGCAGCTACAAAGTGGCGTGGCACATAGTAGGAGCACATGACCTATTTAATTGAATGAAAAGAAGGGGAAGGCACAAGGCAGCCCCAGGATCCCATGCTGGAGCTGCTAGAACAGTGTTTACAGAGCATTACAAAGAAAAGGCAGGGGAATAGGTTTAGACAGCAAGCTGGCCAGCTGTTTTCTGTTTCCTATGAACAAAAGAGGGCTTAAATGCAATTGTGGAAGATTGGGGTTAAAGAGTTCCCAGATTGAGTTTATTCAAGTATTTGTGCATAGAGCTACATGAAACAAGGAAAGGTATTGTGGCTAGAGCCCTCTTATTGTTCGGATGCCTGGGGCTTTCTGATGTTCTAACTGAGGGCCTTTTTGATATGACGGGGAAACGAAAGCATAAGTATTGGAGCTCCTGGTCCCGCCTACCCTTCCAGTGCCCAGCCTCCAGGGCAGAGCAGCTCTGCCAGGGAGAAAAGGCTTGCCATCAGCCCTCAGGTGCCACAGGCTGAGGGCACATGGCTAGGCCCAGCCTTGTTGGAAGGGGTGATGGGCTGGGCTTCATCTGTCTCTGCTTCTAGGCTCTTAGCACCACCCCCTTCAGCAGAGTTGGAGATGCAGAATGTTGTCATCCTTAACTTCACTGTTTTGAGATGTCTCTGCAATTTCTATAATAATCATCTTACAAACAACCTAGAACAAGCCCTAATTGCTTCTAATGCTGTATTATGGCAGGGATGCAGGGAGAGAAGAGACATGCTGACTGTCACAGCCCTGCTCCGATTATACGGTACCTCGGAGAGCAAAAGGCAACAAGCGTATTGTTTCATCTTTTTGGTGAGCCTGGCTCGGTGGAGCCCCCCCCCCACTCAGGCAGCAAAGGAGGAGGATCTGAGCCAGCAGAGAAACCTGAATCCCTGAGAGCTTGTGAACAATAAAGAGTGATATGATGTGCAGATAAAGATGCTGTAATGTACTCTCACTTCCCCTAACTGCTTCTTGGGATGGTATTTATGAGCCAGCTCCCTTTCCCATTGAAAAAGTCCTTAACTCTTAATGACCTCCTGGGCCAAGACCAACCCAAGACTGTGAATGTTCTGATCAATTTGGGAATAAATGAATGAATGAGAGGATCACTGACTGAGCCACCTTTTATCGACAGCCTAACACGTGCTAGGGGTTCACACATATTACTGCATCTGTCCCTTCCCACAACTCTAACTGGCAGGTTCTAAGATCACCCCCATTCTTTGGATGAGGACTCAGGGATCCAGCTCCAGCCCCTGTTGACTCGGTTATACTGCATGATATTCCTTACCCCTCTGGTTTGGGGAGATTGGTTCCGATTTACTTCAGATGGTCCTCCCTGGTACAGTCATGAGACTAACATTCAGCGTAACTTCATAGCTCTTTCTCTCTGCCCAGAACCTGGCCCTGTAGTTCACCTTCAGCTCTGGGGGCATCTCCCTCCTCCGTGGAGGACCCGTTCTTACACCTGGAGCCATTACCTGCAGACTCTCAGCGTTACCTCTCCAGTTCTTCCCATGATGAGATAAAGTCACAGAATCACAGTTGCTGAAAACTGTTACCTCTCTATATAGTTCATACCTTTCCAAGAGCTTTCCCAATTATTATTCCGTTTCACCTTCACAACAACCCTGTTGGTCAAAGAGACAGGTGTCCTTATCCCCCACTGATGGTCAAGGGGACTGAAGCCTGGAGGAGAGAAATCTCTCACAGGAGCCAAGTGGCAAGGTCCTGGGAGAATCAGGGCCTGCACACAAACGCTTGATCCCTGGGGCCAGTGCTGTCAGAACCAGCCCAGTCCAAACCCAACCCAAACCCAGCCCTAACCCAGCTTCAGTTCCTTAGACCAGTGGTCGGCAAACTGTGGCTCACAAGCCACATGCGGCTCTTTGGCCCCTTGAGTGTGGCTCTTCCACAAAATACCACGTGCGGGCCCGCACGTACAGTGCAATTGAAACTTCGTGGCCCATGTGCAGAAGTCGGTATTTTGTGGAAGAGCCACACTCAAGGGGCCAAAGAGCCACATGTGGCTCGTGAGCCGCAGTTTGCCGACCACTGCCTTAGACAATTTGAGCAAAACGGATGGAATACAGACCCATGTGGAGAAGTGGAGACAAGAATGAGAGAATCCGGCAGAGCAGGGCTATGCATGTTGGGTAGATTCTCTCCACCCTGATGCATTTCTGCCAAAGGCAGTTTCCTACCCCATGGAAAAATAAAATCAAAATCCTAAAACCTCTGAAGATAAGAAGTACACCAGCAGAGTCTTGCCCCCTTCGTAACTACATCTGAGATAAGTGTTAGGGGTTAGCCCTGTGGGCGGCTGACAGCTTATCTCTCACAGCCTCCCATCCACAATACCAGGACGGGGACCATCTCCTCACCAGGAACCAGGTGCTCGGGGACAGGACGTGGCCCCAAAGCTGAGGCCTCATGCCTTGAAGTTGCTCTCATGGGATCCTCAGCCCAGGCAGGTGGACATGATAGCTACCTGCGCCCTCCCTCTGTCTAGAGCAGTGGTTCTCAACCTTCCTAATGCCAGAACCCTTTAATACAGTTCCTCATTTGTGGTGACCCCCAACCATAAAATTATTTTCGTTGCTACTTCATAACTGTAATTTTGCTACTGTTATGAATCGTAATGTAAATATCTGATATGCAGGATGTATTTAGGTGACCCCTGTGAAAGGGTCGTTCGACCCCCAAAGGGGTCTCGACCCACAGGTTGAGAACCACTGGTCTAAAGGCTGACTTGTAAAGGCCGAGCAGCATTTATTTATTGTGCTGTTCCCTCAACATTAGCCACTCTCCTAGCACTCTGCAGACATCAACCCTTTCAGAGCCAGTTCCAGAACAGGGTGGTGAGTATACAAAGGTTTATTAAACCAACACTCTTGAATGAGTCACCCTGTCTCCCACAGTTCACCATCCGGCACACTGACAGGTGAAATCTGCTGGCTTTCAGCATTTTCACAGGTTGGTGGGTGGGTAACCATAAAAGTGAGTGAAAGATACACATATTTCGAGACACATATTTCATCCGATTATTCCATCATTGTTTACTGCCTGCCTCTGCGTCAGGCATAGATTTGTCAGAGGTTGGTGGGTAGTGTGGAAAGACAGACGGCAGTAGTTTCCTTCAGAATTCATTATCCACTTATCTGAACCTTGAAAGTCTTGGTAAAGTCCAGAGAAAGTTTGGAAAACGGATTGATAAGAACAAACACAATACTCAGAAGAAAGACTATTATCTACCATCGACAGGCAGAATCCCAAACTGGCTGCAAAAAAGTACATGAATAAATAAATAAAAATGAGAACAAACAACAACCTATCCAATCCACCCATATCAGTTGACACTTCCCATAATGCACCACAGAGGCAATTTGTGTAGACATGCACAAAAGGGCTCTATTTCATTTGCCACGGTGAAGTGCAGCAAACTCCGTGTCTCCTTCATGTAATTAAGCCAGTGTGTCAAAACAATTACCTTTTACAGACAGGGACTAGCAGGCAGCATACCTTTCTTTTTTTTTTTAAGTTCACTTTGAGCAGAGTGATCACGAAAGTTGTTTGCAGAATACAGGAGTCTTGTTTCAATGGCGTTTCCTTTAAAAGACCACCACACCACTCCCGCCTGGGGATCTCAGTGTCTGTGGTGGTTCTGTCCCCTGGGGTACTTCAGGAGGTGGGAAGTGGTGTCAGGGTCGTGTACAGAGCCAGGTGCATGAGCGACAGGAGAGCAATTTGGCAAAGAATCCAGGGCAGTGTGGGGAACCATCTATAATAATAAAAGCATAATATGCTACGAGCTGTCCCCAGCCTGCAGGCTCCAATCGCCCCATGGGGACTGGGAAACTGGGGGTGGGTGGCAGTGGACGCAGGCAGCCCCTGGGCCCCGATTGCCCTGCCGGTCATCCCACACACAGAGGGCAGTGGGTGGCAGCGGTGGGGAGCGGGCTGGTAGCCAGCAGCCAGGGAAGATCAGCCCTGTTCGCAGGCCAGGCCTAGGGACCCTACCCGTACATGAATTTCGTGTGCTGGGCCTCTAGTTCTTTTATAAACAATTATATGGTGCTAGTGGCTGGAACATAAAGCCATCTTGTGAGAGCGCAGAGTAAAAAAAAACCAAAAACCTGCCAAGTCAGGTTGAGGCGTTTAGACGCTAGAGCTATAAATGTTACCACAATCTATTACCATGGGAGGCCTCCTCTGCGCTAGGCGTCTGTTTGTTATAAATCACTCCAGCTCTTCCCTTTCTCCTGCAGTTAATACATTGTCTTTCAGCAAATATTATTTGCTGCACATTACCAGCATTGCTCAGCCCTGGGGTATTCAGGAGGTGGGAAGTGGTGTCAGGGTCGTGTACAGAGCCAGGTGCATGAGCGACAGGAGAGCAATTTGGCAAAGAATCCAGGGCAGTGTGGGGAACCATCTATAATAATAAAAGCATAATATGCTAATTAGACCGGAAGTCCTTCCAGATGTCCTTCCGGATGACCTTCCTGAGGAAGCTGGGGCTGGGAGGGAAGCCTGGGTTCTGGGTGCCTGCTGGTGGCCGGGGGAAGGAAGGAGGTCTCCTCTTGCACAAATTTCGTGCACTGGACTCTAGTCTATATATATGTGTGTGTGTATATATATATACGTGTGCTGGGCCTCTAGTTCTTTTATAAACAATTACATGGTGCTAGTGGCTGGAACATAAAGCCATCTTGTGAGAGCGCAGAGTAAAAAAAAACCAAAAACCTGCCAAGTCAGGTTGAGGCGTTTAGACGCTAGAGCTATAAATGTTACCACAATCTATTACCATGGGAGGCCTCCTCTGCGCTAGGCGTCTGTTTGTTATAAATCACTCCAGCTCTTCCCTTTCTCCTGCAGTTAATACATTGTCTTTCAGCAAATATTATTTGCTGCACATTACCAGCATTGCTCAGCTGTTAACGTCTGTGTCTATAGTTAGCATTTTTATTCAGCTAATATTTCCACTCAGTAACACTTACCAAACGTCAGTTTTATTTGCATCACCTTTTCCAGGAATATTTTCTTCCATTAGTGTTTGTTTCTCCCTTTATGATTTTTATTTGTTGGGTATTTCTTATCCCATAGTGACTGTCAGCTTCAGCTAGCACGACGACAAAGTTTGATCATCGACTGCAAAGAGTTCTGAGTCAGTGGGTGTTTGCCAGATGAACCATCTATCTGGGCCTCAATCAGTGGCATCTTTAAAATGGGGATAGCCCGACCTGCGTGGCTCAGTGGTTGATTGTTAACCTATGAACTCAGAGGTCATGATTTGATTCCCCATCAGGGCACATGCCTGGGTTGCAGGCTCGATCCCCAGTGTGGGACATGCAGGAGGCAGCCAATCAATGATTCTCTCTCATCATTGATGTTTCTCTCTCTCCCTCTCTTTTCTTCTCTGAAATCAGTAAAAAAGATATTTTTAAAAATGGGGATAATAAAGGTATTGTGCAGATGGGGGAGCCAAATTCAGGACATATCTACAGTGGCTGAATCAAAGCATAAATTCAGATTATTCCAATGAATGAAAAAAACAACAACTGGGAATCGCAGAGAAATAGCTGCTGTTCTGCTTGTTATAAGGAGACCAAACACTACCATAGAAGAGTTCTACAAAGAGAAACTTGGATGCCTTTGGAAAAAGCAAGCTTCTTTTTACCAAAGGCAGTAAAGAAGTTCTGGAACTTTCTGCTGGGTCCCACCCGGAGATTTAGATTTAGACTCCATTGAGGTGGAGTCTGAGAATGTGCATTTCTGATAAGCTCTCAGGTGCCGCTGCTACTGCTGGTCTTGGGGCTGCACCTGAGAAGCACTGATATAAAAGAGTGCCATTCCGGTGTGGCAGACAGGCCCTCTGGAGAGAGACTCCTCTCCTTCCTTCTCTTCCTACTCTAATGCTTGCTCTTTCCTTTCATGGTTTTTGCCTTCTCAATGTCCCCACTCTCTAATGCTAGAATCCCCAACAGTTAACATGAAGTTCCTGGGACCGGGAAAGGGAGGGCATGAGGTCTGAATGGTGCAGGCAGTGAGGTAGGAAGTGTGGGCAGGATGCAGGGAAGTGCATGCAGCCACATGTAAGACGAAGGAGGTCCAGTTTCTTTCACATCCTTTACTAGTCGGCCTGTGACGTCACTTTTTTTTTACATGCTTGTAGCCATTAAGATCTGTAGCCATTAAACGATACCTGCGCCTTAACCCGAACGCCTAATGCATTTTTCTCCATGTAGTGCATAAAGGACGAAAAGCTCGATGCAGCTCCAGCCCCACGTCCACTTCTGTGTTGTTTTTACCACTGTCCAGCTCTCCTCCAGCCCATTTCTAAGACATTTTATGGGGGGGAAGGGGTGTTCCTGCTCCAGGTGGGTGTCTTAATTGTGAGCTTTGTTTCTCAGATTAGGTAAGAAATGCCTTTGCAGTTTTAAGATTATTTGCTTCCACACCAGGACAGAAACTCAGAGTTTCACACCCGGAGTTGACTGCTGGGCTCTCACCAGGAGCCCAGGGATTGACTGGGATATCCACACAAGTGACTTATGGAGCTGTGGGGTGACCAAGTTAGGTTGTCAGGGGCAGACGCTTTGAGCTCCCTCCAAAATACTTTAGAATACTGAGGCTTTCCCCCGGTCCCACTCTGTGTTTTACATCCCCACAGTCCCTTCTTAGAGACTGATCCTGGGGCTACTGAAGTGAGAGTGATCCCCAAAGCCAGGCGGGGTTCCTGCCAAGCCCGGTCCATGGGAAACCATGTGGTGCCCGATGGGAGTAGAGACAAAAGAGTGAGGCTGTCCTTCAGATGTGAGCCGGAGAGAGGCCTCTGCCTGAATCCAGGGACTGAAACACGAGTAGCAGCAGATCAGGTGGCCAGCCGTCTTTCCAAAGGGGAAGGCGGCATTCTGGCCCTAATGGCAAGTACAATGACCGAGCTGACCCTGGGCTCAAGATGACATCAGAAAGCTGTCAGCCTCCAGTAAGACTCTGCTTGCATGTTGGCTTGTCAAGAGAACAATCCCCCTTCCCTCACTCCTCACAGTCCACCAACTCCAACTCCACCCCCTACCTAGTTACAGCAGCCTACACCCACCAGGATCCTGTAGAGTTCTAATGACATGCTCACCCCTGCCCCAAAAGAGGACCTCAAGATACTACCCTTTTCCTCCCAAGCACCTGCTGCCCAGAGAGGATGGTGATGACCATCCAGGAGGAGAAGCAAGATTCTCTTTGTGTCAGGCCCATGCCTATCACCCTGAGATGCTTTCTGGAATTTCATAAACCAGGTGGATCTTTCAGCACAGCATCCTGTGGGCTTTTCCTTGTTTTCCATGGTGAATTTCTCAGTTGGTTGACATCACTCAGCTGTCAAAATCATTTCCTTGAGACCGTTAGGAAATCTGGGCATGAAGCCCCCAAGTCTGTGAATCCTGTTCATCAAAGAAGAGCGTATCTACTGGGGGTACTGGGAAAGGTGTGGTTTCCAGCCTGAATTTAGGAAGGAGGGTGGTTAGCAAACAGTTCTGAGGAAAGCAACACAAGCAAAGGAAAACTTACTTCTATTCAAACTGACACAAGCCACCCTATTTCCCAGGATTTATTGGAGGAAAGTGGAGAACAAAAATGTGTGCCTGAGATGAGAGATTTTTCCCATTCCCCATTCCTGATCAAGGTGCCCATTCCGGTTCGGATATTTCAGTGATCTACTTCTTTCACTTCTGCGAGAGTTGAGGCATTTATTCTGATGTACTGGGGAAAGCAGGTTTCATCATTATTTAGTTCTCGGTTCTGATTCAGGCCCTACCACTTACTAGCTGTGTAATTTTGAGCATGTTATATAACTTAACTCTATCTCACTTTTCTCAACTGTAAAAGTGAGAATAATACCTAACACCTGAGGGGTGTTGGGGAGTAAATTAGACCACAATTATAAAATGTCTGCCAGAAGCTTAAAAACTGTTAAATTCCTCCTGCCCACCTCTACCTCTTTATACCAGGAAAGGAATTCACCTCCAACATATATATTTCTTGACCCATTGCCTTCTTGCCTAAGAAAATGCATATGTATGTCTATATCTGTTATGAATTCATTTGGCCACAAATAACAGAGACCCTGATTTAGTGTCTTAAGCAAATAAGAATTCAGTTTTCTCACATAATAAACTTTTTTTTTTCCTGGCATTGGTTCAGTAGCTCCAAGAGTCAGGGCTATTGTTTCTTATTCCCACAATCTTTCCTCCATGAAACAATACTGTGGTTGCATCTTCAAATATAGCATCCACATTCAAAAAAGACAAAAGCAGGATAACTAAATCAGGATAATTGAAAGCCTTCCCAGAGCTCCCAGGAGACGCTGACTTGTATCTGCAAGGTGAGAACTGTGTTAAAAGGCTATGCCACCTCTAGCTGCAAGGGAGTCAGGACAAACCGTACTTAATTTTCTCTGCTTCCTTATTGGAGGAGGCCAGGGAGAAGGAGGCTATGTTACTGTAATTAGCTAAATATTAATAAAAGAAAAGAGAGCAAGGGAAGTCAGATATTGTTAACAAAGTCAGCTGGGAGCAGAGGCCTACTTGTTTCACTGGGAAGTTACAGCTTTACACTTCCCCCAGTAAACCACCAGTCCATTTCCTACAGATCATGGGAAAAGGGGAGAGGCAAATAAATACACAATAGAAATCAATGGAGCAGGGGGAGGTACTTGACCATACAGGCCTGTCAGTCTAACCAGTCTCTCTCTCTCTCTCTCTCTCTCTCTTTACCCCATTTGTTTATGTTCTCCCCACCTGGGAAAATGCAACCATGGGAGTGGCCACCTGGGGCCCGAGGATGCGGGTGCAGGCTCCAAAGGAATATGAAGCAGAAACTAAGCCACAAGTACAGGAGACCTGGCAGCTTCCTGAAATCTGAATGTAGGGAATATGATTACTGGTCATGGAATGAGTGACTACAGCTAAGAATAGAAGTTAAAAACATTACACAGAAGGTATCTGCTTCGTAGTTCCCTCCCACGGAGGATCACTCACTATGCTATTTTCACTTAAGACCTCAAAACAAGAAGGCAGACATAGGTCCCAGCTGAAAAAATTTAAAGAATAGCCTTGCAGGGTGGGAGATTGAAAGAGAAACCAGAGAACATGTTAGAGATGGACAAAGATACTGGACAAAGGATACAGTTTCAGTTATGCAAGGTGAATGAGTTCTGGGGATTTGAAACACAGCATGGTGACTTCAATGAACAGTACTGTGTGCCTGCAAACTCCTAAGAGGGTCAGTCTTAAGTGTTCTTAAGAAAGAAAGGGGGAAGGGAGGGAGGGAGGGAGGGAGGGGGAAGAGACAGACAAAGACAGACACACACTGATCAGCTGCCTACTACATGTGTCCCAACATATATCAAAACATGGAGTTGGCCCTGGCTGGGTGGCTCAGTTGGTTGGAGTGTAGTCCTATACATCAAAAGGTTATGGGTTTGATTCCTCATGAGGACACATGTCCAGGCTGTGGGCTCAATCCCTAGGAGGGCATGCAGGAGGCAGCCGATCAATGATTCTCTCTCATCATTGATGTTTCTATTTCTCTCTTCCTCTTCTTCTTCTCTGAAATCAATAAAAGCATCTATATATATAAAAGACTAATATGCAAAGTGTCCCCTTGGGAGTTCAACTTGGAGTTCAATTGCTCACCATGATGTGTGCTGACCACCGGGGGCAGCACGGAACAAAGGAAGGGTCCTGTTGGCAGAGGGCAACTGGGGAAGGGAGACTCCGGCCAGCAACTGGAAGGAAGGCCCTGGCCAGCAGCTGGAAGACCTTGATTGGCCCTGATCACCAACCAGGCCTAGGGAACCTACCTGTGCACGAATTTTGTGCACTGGTCCTCTAGAGTGTGTGTGTGTGTGTGTGTGTGTGTATTTAAAGGAGTATGGTACAAGAAGACTATGGAATGATCTGGAAGAAGCAGTGTTCAAACATGCCAGACAGAGGCTACACTTAGTCAGGACTGAGGGTTTAACTAGTGAGAAAAACTGGAAATAGTCATCAAAACCTTCTGGGATGGAATTTATCAGATACTGCCCCCTGTGATAAAGTTTCTACATGATACAGCCAGTTTAACATTCACAAAAAAGTCTATGAGGTGAACACTGTCATTATCCTTGTTTCACATGTGGCCAAAGTGAAGCAGAGAGGTTAGATAACTTGCTCAAAATCACACTTGTAATAAGAATCGGAGCCTTGACAGGAAGTGACACAATCAAATATCAGAATTGCTGTTTTCAGACACTACCCTACACTGCCTCCCTCTGGGCTTCTATACTACTTCCTGGGGAATGGCCTAGAAATGTGTGGGGACACTTGTCCCTTGCTATGCCCATAACAAAAGTCCTCCAAGATTGGACCTGGGTCAAAGGTATTCTGTCTGGCAGGAACAACATTACATGATTAAATATGAGCCCTCTAAACTGCATCTCCCTTCATAACCAATCAATGAGTCTATCTCATGCTAGCTGAACTGTCAACATGTTTAACCTGTCCTACATTTTCTGGGAATAAAGTCTACAAGCTCACTCCTGACTGCACACTAAATTTTCTTTGCACTACGAAATTGCCTCTTCATTGCTACAGAGGGGGCCTGTAGGTCTTCCACAGCAGAGCCTTGTCAACAGTTCCCATAAACCTATTTCATGTTTAACAAGTTTCTTCTCATTGTCAATCTTTCCACCTCCTTGATCACCGAAGTGGCCCTTTTCGGATTGTACTCAGTTCCATTTCAGAAAATGCCTGAAGACCCAAAGGAAATTTGGAGTATTCAGTCCCTGAGCATCCTAGACATCAGTTGGCTCTACTTAATCAACTCTTCCCTCTTCAGAATGCTTTTGCTAACACCTGGTATAGAGAACCATGGTATCAGAAGCACTTGGAAGAATTGCATATGCTCTTATATCTATTTCTATAATAATTCAATAGAAGAAGGAGGTGAAAGATTGTCTATGAGGAAGCACTTTATTATTTACCCTACCTACTGATGCAATTTAATAATCACAACTCCAGACAACAGGCAATGCTAAGTTCACTTGATAGATAAAGAAATGGTGATTCAGCCCAACAGGCATGGCTCAGTGGCTGAGTGTCAACCTCTGAACCCTCTGAAATCAACAAAAACATATATTTTTTTAAAAAAAGAAATGGTGATTCAGAAATATGAGCTGAGTGGCCCAAGGATGCCCAGTTGGGGTTGGCTCAGGACCTAAGCTGGGCCCATGATCTCTCTGCTATACTACATTGGCTCAGTCATGACTGTTGAGGATTGTGGACGTTAATTTTATGTGGCAACTTGAACAGGCCAAGAGATGCTCAGATAGCTGGTTGTAGTTTATTTCTGGACTCGTCTGTGAGGCAGTTTCAGGAATTGGTGGGCTGAGTAAAGCAAATAGTCCTCTGATGTGGGTGGGCATCAGTCAACACATCGAGGGACTGAATAGAACAAAAAGGTGGAGGAATATTGAATTCACTCTTTGCCTGACTATTGAGCTGGGGCTTCAACCTTCTCCTCCCCTTGGCACCCCTGGTTCTCAGACCTTCAGATTTAAACTGGAATCTGCACCATCAGCTCTCTAGCTCTCAGGGCCTTCAAAGGACTTCACTGGTTTTACTGAGCCTCAGCTTGCGAAGGGCAGATCAAGGGACTTCTCAGCTTCCGTCATCATGTGAGCCAATACCTTATAAAAAAATCTCTCTTTATAGATCTTTTGATTGATAAATATAGAGATAATATAGCTAGAGACGATATAGATGACATAGAGAGATAGAGATAGAGATAGAAATAGAGATAGAGATAGAGATAGAGATAGAGATAGAGATAGAGATAGAGATAGGTATATGATATAGATCTCCTATAGGTTCTGTTTCTCTGGAGAACCCTCATGTGAGGAACATGAAACCACAAAGAGAGGAACTATATTTATCATTTTATTCTGAATTAATCAACATTCAAGGGTGATTGGAGGAGGTTGTGCCCCATTTGCACAATCAATAACTTAGGTTATCCTCCAAGTCTCATCCTCCTCCGCCCACTCACTAGTGGTTCTCACACATGTGGCCTCCTTGAGAGCAGAATGTTACTTTCCTGAGAACCTTTTAAAACTCCATAGTTAAGCTCTCCTGGATTAAGTACAATTATAAAGAGGGGGCAGTGATCAATCAGTCAACCACCTAGGGCAGTGGTCGGCAAACTCATTAGTCAACAGAGCCAAATATCAACAGTCTAACGATTGAAATTTCTTTTGAGAGCCAAATTTTTTAAAC
>NW_006299479.1:2129671-2144425 GCF_000327345.1 Myotis davidii
ACCACCTAGGGCAGTGGTCGGCAAACTCATTAGTCAACAGAGCCAAATATCAACAGTCCAACGATTGAAATTTCTTTTGAGAGCCAAATTTTTTAAACTTAAACTATATAGGTAGGTACAGTACATTGCTATTAACTTAATTAGGGGACTCCTAAGGCTTACGATGAGCCACACTCAAGGGGCCAAAGAGCCGCATGTGGCTCTTGAGCCGCAGTTTGCCGACCACAGACCTAGAGTATATGAAGAAGGTCCGGAGAGGAGATGGAGTTCAAAGGGTTAGTTGTTAATGGTGAGGTGTTTGCAAATAATCACCACCACCTTCCTTTCCCCAATCAGAGCATGTGCACTATATAACTGCTCTCAAATGGAAGCCTGCCCCTTTCTGTTGAATTGGTTGGGTAACACTCATGTATCAGACAGCATTCTCTGAGTTTTACCTATATTAGCTCATTTACCCCACAAACAACCTTACTATATGGGTACTATTATTATTACTATTTCACAAATGAGGAAAATGGACCACAGAGCGGGTACATAGCTTTACCGAGAACACCCAGGGAGTGAGCTGGCGGGCTGGGATTTGAACCAGGCCATCTGGCGCCAGAGTGTGTGTTCTCAGCTGTGACGGAATATTGCTGAAAACCCCTAGTTTATGGGGGAGGGAGGCATTGGCTGAGATGTTCATGACTCCTTTGATCAGGGCAGGGAGCTGAGAAAGGGAGAGACTGGGACTTGGGAAAACATGTGACTGTCTATGGTCAGCTCTGCATTTGGACACTGGAATTCTACCTTGTTTTTGAAACTCAAACTCTCCTCTTATCTCACACCTTGCATCTAGCTATAAAGGCTATTGTCTTTTTGCTTTCTTGTACCAGACTCTGTGTTATCATAACCTCCCTGATTCCTCTGTCGCTGCAGGTCTGAATCCTTATTATGATTTATTTCTATACCCCTTCCTGGAACTTAGCTCCCCCTCTACACCACAGGCTAGCAGCTGGAGAGGTAGAGGGTGCCTAATAAGAGACTTTTACCCACACTGACTTCTGAATACGGCCCAGTCCAGAATTTTCTTATTGCTGGTTGAGTCACCCTCCTAGCCAATCCGGAGCCTCCCTGGTACCCCAGCTTCCTGCTGGGCTTGTTACCTAGCACGTGGGCTGGAAAAAATCTCTGCCCCAGTGCTAAGTTAAAGCACAGTGCTTTGTGTACTGAATCGACCTTCTGCCCCCAGCAGCTGTCTCACCAAGTGGGTGAATCTGGCCCTAGGTCTCCAACCATCTGTTAACTACGCCCTTAACTGGAGCAATCTCAGTTGTGTCCTGAAATTGGGTGGCATGAAGGAATTCAACACCCCAAATAGTGAGAAGAACAACGATACTTTCTGGAGGTTTGGCAGAAGCCTTGGTTTCTGTTAGGTGCCTGGGATATTCTGCTAATTTGTGCCCGATGTGTTAAAAGACTCTGCCAGAATCCACTTTTATTTTTGTGTCTGTAGCTGTCATTGTCACTAAGGATGCTTTCCATTTTAGAAATAACTTTGTTTCTAGAGTCTGGAATGCCCAGGGTTGAGCACAGAAGAGAGTAAGTGGAGATCATGCTGTTAAACTGACCCTAAACTCCAGGGGGGGATAATGAATTATTAGCATGATCATTGTTTAATGTGGTTGTTATTGTTGCTTGAATCCTGAAGAGAGGCAAAGCTTTTTAGCCATTTCATTCTCTTCTTCGCCAACTCTAACTTTTAGAAAGCTCATCTTTAATTGGTTGTCATTAGCCTCCCTTGAAATTTCTCTTCATTGGTCCTTGATCTGCTGGCTGGAATAACACTAAATAAATACACTGCTAAATGGCAAGTCTTCAAGTATCTGAAGATACAGCTCTGATACACTTAACGTGATGTCTGTTTTTCTTTTCAAATTAGTATTTTTTTTTCTTGCCACATTCCATTTATTAATATCACCCAACTGAAACCTCAGGGATGCATATGAAATGGTATCCTTTGTCTTTTGGGAAAACAGCCCATTGATTTTGTTTTTCCCATGCTTGTGAGATGACATAATGAGGCCAACAGAGTAGAAGATGATGCTTGGCTGTTGGGAAATGCTGGGTGTCTCCTAACCTAGTTAGAAGGCTTGGTGGCTGCAGCCCTCTGCACAATGTTGAAAGACAAATGAAAGGCACCTGGTGAACAGAGCGGAAGTGTCAAATCAATATCCCCATGTGGGCGGGGCCTTGAGAAACAACAAGAGATCTATACCTAAGTGTCTGGGTTCCCAGCATCTGACCAACCCTAGAGAAAGACACCCGGCAATCCCTTGTGATGATAATAATAATGATGAAAATCTAATTAAATGAATAGGAGCTATTAAGTATCAGTACACTATGATGAGGTAAGCACGGAACTAAGTTATTACACAAACCAACTTCTGTTACTACAGACTCACAGTACTACAACAATCCACACTTTATAAATACGAATAGTGACCCAGAGATTAATAGGTAGCATGAGTTTTTCTAACCACACATCCTTGAATCTTAATAGCTGCACTATACTGGTGAGAGTTTAGCACATGCCCCTGATTATACACAGGCTGAAGTAGGGCCGGGCGCAGCGCGCCTTTGGTTCAACACTGAGATGTCTTAGGAATATTACTTGCCCTCCACCCCAATCAGAATCGAATCAGGAGCCCAAACAGCCTGGATCTGCAGCCAAAGCACAGTGCCAAGCAGTAGAGTTGCAGGGAGCTGGCAGAGCAAATCCCAGGGAGCAGGGCAGAGGCTGGCCTGAGCTGAATGGAATAGAGACATCTGGGGCCAGAGCATGGTGATCCTCTGCCCTCTTATTTTTCTCCCCAAAATAACAGAGTAGAGCCAGCATCATGATGTTTCTCTCTGTGTCATTTTAATCCTCGGGGGCACCCAGTTGTGCGGTTTTAACTGGGCATTTTTCACTTTCTTCTGCAAATTTCATTTTAAAGCTCTTCGGTCAGGTCAGCAACTTTCCTCCCACGTTCCCTCGGAGATGAACACCATCTCCTGCCAAGAACTCTTTGTTCTGGAAAGCCATCGCCCAGGAAAACAAATCCTGCTTCGACACCACCCATGCCGACAGCTGTTCCCTCCTCATACCTTACTCTGCTGCCAAACCTACAACCTGCGATTGGAGAAAGAGTAGAAAAAGCAGCACTTGTCACTGCCGCTGCTTTATTTCTCTTTTTTCATCTTATATTCAGAACTTCAAAATCATTAATGATACACAGCGGCTTTGCTCTGAGTATACTGCCTGGTGTCATGCCAGTCAGCAGAACAAAGTCCATGTGTGTGATGTGTTTTGAAAAACTTTCTATTCCTGTTACCCCTTCCATACCTCCCAGGGATCATGAGGAACCGGCCTCATCAGCTTTATGTTTAGTCACCACGCTCTCCTAAAGTAGACAGTAATTGTTATAATTATTATTTTCATTTTGGAAGATAACGAGGTCCACCACCTTGTATATAATTTAAATTGTCCTGAGAATCACAGGATATTTCCTCCCAAAGTCTCAACGTTGCCATACTTGAAAAGATCTTTATGATTATTGTACTGCTCCATGAGGTAGTTATTCGGTTCTTCTTTCATAATATCATATGTATATATGAGGGAGAAAGAGATAGATCGAGAGAGAGAGAGAGAGAGAGAGAGAGAGAGAGAGAGAGAGAGAGAACACAGCTGGTATGCTTGGGAGACAATTAAAAATCTAGCCTTGCTGGAAAACCTTGTGTTGAACAATAGCAGGAAATGAGAGGTTGGGTGTAAAGTATAATCCTAGATGATTTTTCAAGCTTGCATGCTGGGTTGCCATGTCGGAAGAGTGAGTGTTTAATAGCTTAGAAGCAGGAGACTTGATGGAAGTACTGTCTCTGCAAGATTTTCTGAGGGGTCATATAGAGTTCAGGTGACAAGTCTAAGGAATGAATAGGGAGAACTAAAGCATTAGGAAGCCCCTTCCATGAGACTTTGCATCTAAAATGGGACCCGGGCACGTGGCAGGTACCAGCTGGAGGATGTAAGCGGATGAGGACGTGGATTAATGGTCGGTAGCTCCTGGTACCTAATGTGAAGAGAGACAAAGGGAGTGGGGAGTGCTGCTTCTATTTCACTCAGCATCTCCCCCTTTGTTTTCTCAATGGGAGAATGAAAACATATTGAGAATACCCTTTGTAAACGCTAAGATACAAAGTGAGATACGGTTTTTTAAGGTTCTGTGTCCAGCTCCGTCACACAAGCCCTATTCAGAAGTCTTTGGGCAACAAAGAGAAGTGTGTTCATTGCTGGCCTTAGTCTCTGATCTGTGCTCCCCTGATCCCCACTAACACCCTGACTGAGGAAGGCCTCTTGCTGCCCCAGAAATAAGGCATCGGGCACACACGCTTGCATGGCAGCACACTCTACCATGGACATTTGCTCTAAGCCATCATGTCTGATGGGAACAAACATGCATTTTACTGGGGCAGTTCATTCCCAAGAGATGATTCTAAGAACTGGATTCTGGTCCTGGTTTATTAGTTCAGAGCACATGGGAGCTGCACAAATGGACCAGAAGCTCCCGGGGCTTAGTAGGATTTGCAGGCAATTACTGGGGTTCCGAAAGCAGCACATGCGATTGAAGAGCATCTTACTGGAGGATGGGGAGAGAGCACCTACAGAGCTGTTCTTCTCCGATATGGGCACTCACGACTCACGGAAGAGGGTGAAAAGGGCAGTCATTCACACACTCATCCTCTCACCTGGGCTTCTCACTCGCTCAGAACCACTGCCTGGAAATTGGACATTTTTTGTGTGTGTAATTTTTTGACACTTCAACTTCTACCCGGCAGTCTCTAGCAATTCCAAAATAAAAGTGTTTGGAAGTCGATTCCTTTCCTATAAGCCAAGTTAGGGTTTTATTTTGTTAGTTTATTTATTTATTTATTTATTTTTTTAATGGAAGTGGCCTCTTCTGCCAGGGAAGTAATAATACTAATCGTTAGAAGCACGAGTCCTACAGATTAGTCAGACCCCTGGTCTAATATTCTCTCAGTCTGTTTTTCAATTGGGGAACGCAAGATGAGGAATGAATTGCTTATCCTAAATGTCTCCCATCTGTGAAAAGGCAAGAGTGGTTTGCTCTGAAGTTTTGTGAGGATTAAACGAGGTGATGTATGTAAATCACTTAGCACCTCTGAGCATACAATTTGGTAGACCGGGCCCACATAGGCAATGCTGGACAGCTGCCCCACAACGCTTCTGCATGTAGGAAAATCCAGAATGTGAGTTCTCTGAATTAAAAGACATGAACATAGAAAAAGCATCTATCAAGTTCCTTCTTTCAAGGGTGGAGTGTGTGAGGGAGCAAAGAAAGACCAGAAGTACCCCTAATGGATCCTCATTCCCTGCAAGGGGGGCTCACGAGTGAGGAATAAGTTCCCACCCCAAACAATAACGTTCAAAAGGTGTTAGATGGTTTCCACTTCATCGCACATATTTTTCTACGACTTCATGTCTTTTGTAAACATGATTTCTAGTGGAAACATTGCAACCTGTGAGTGATTTATGTAGCCATTCCCCTACTATTGGACATTTAATTATTTTCCAGTGTTTTGCTATGATAAATAACACTTGGTCAGATAGCTTTACATATAAATCTCTGTCTGAATTTCTGATCATTTCCTCAGGATAAGTTTATATGAGTGAAATTACTAAATCAAAACTGATTTTAGGATTCTCATTACATTTTGCCACATCTGACATAAAAAAAGAAAATACAAGTTACATTCTTAAGAGCAGGAAATAGAGTTGGTCTCAGGAGCTCCTGGCCAAAACAAAATATGATTTTGTAAAAAAGCGCTATTATATTATTTGAAATAATCAGGTATCTGATTGCATTCAAATCTGTATTTGATTTGGTACTTTTAATGTTTATTAGCCACGAGCAATTTATCTTTTATGAATATCTATTCAAGCCCTTTGCCCCAAATTTTGAAGGCTGGCGTTTTAGTTTGTTTCTTAACACTCTGTAAGAATTTTGAAGGTGTCAACGAAAATTTTGACAGGTGGAGAAATCAGGATTAAGCCGTGATATCAGCTTTGCTGCAGTTGTAAATTATAGATAATAGAAATTTTATGGGCAGAAATATACTTATATGAGATCTCAAGTAATGCATGCGTGTTGCAGGTAGTTCTTCAGTTGGGGAAGCATCCATATGAGAATGAACCAAGAACTAAGATTTTAAAAACTTTGCAACTAGAGTGTGGACCTTTTTAAATGCCAGGGCTTTGGGTAAAAAAGGTAAAGGGATTAAGCAAAACAACCAATACAAAACAAACAAACACAAACCCAAACCTATAGACACAGACAACAGTATGGTGATGATCAGAGGGAAAAGAGGTTGGGGATAGGTAGGTAGAAGAGGGTATAGTGGGGGGGAAAATGGTGATGGAAGGAGATTTGACTTGGGGTGGTGAACACACAATACGATAAGCAGGTGCTGTATTATAGAATTGTACACCTGAAACCAATATAACTTTACTAACTACTATCACCCAAATAAATTCAATTAAAAAAAATCTAAAAAAAGAATAGGAATTTAGAGCATCATTCAATGATTGGTGAGAAAGCAGTAATGTTTTTCATGTGATCTGAGTCAGGGTTTTTAACTGTCTTTATATTAAAACTAGAGGCCTGATGCACAAAATTCACGCAAGGGCCTTGGCCCTGGCACCTGCCTGCCACTGCCGTGGCCAGGGGCCTATGTCACTTCTGCCTTGGCCCCCACCCCCTGCGGCTTTGTCTGGAAGGAAGGGCATGCAGAAGGACGTCCAGACTAATTAGCATATTATGCTTTTATTATTATAAACTAGAGGCCCGATGCACAAAATTCGTGCACGGGGCGGGAGACAGGATCCCTCAGCCCGGCCTGTACCCTCTCCAATCCGGGAACCCTTGGGGGATGTCCAGCTGCCTCTCACAATCTGGGACCGCTGGCTCCTAACCGCTCACCTGCCTGCCTGCCTGCCTGATCACCCCTAACCACTTCTGCCTCGCCCCACACCTGAGATCCAGGATTCCCTCCCCAGGCAGGCCGCAGGCACCCAGGACCCAGGCCAGCTTCACCTGGGCCATCTGCAGCCACAGGGGACCATGGTTGGGCAGCATCACCCGGGCCGCAGCCGTAGGTGCTGGTGCCCAGGACCACGGGGCAGATGGCTTGTCCCTCTCCCGGGCCACAGGCGCCAGCACCTGGGATCATGGGGCAGGTGGCTTGTCCCTCTCTAGCATCGTACACAGTTCACATGGAACTCAGCTTCCTTTAAAATAGGAAGGGATGCCATACTCATGAAGCAGCTACTTCCACGCATATTTTTTATTTTATTTAATTCACAGGACATACTCTTTGTACTAATTGTTGGAAAATCACCCTAGCAATGGCCTCTATTCCTCTCTGTATCGTTGCCTTACATTCTGATGTCATTACTGCGCTTTTATCATCCACTCACTCTAATAAGATTGTGAATTATTTAAGGCAGAGATCATGACTTGAGCTTGTGCTTCTCTGTCATGGTGCCTAGATAAATACTCAAATGCCATTCAGTCCAAATGACTGCGATGAGAGAGGCCCACCGTTGCTGGACATCTCTGATTTTTATTTAAGGGGCCTCACTTGTTCTGCGCCTTTACTGAGGGGTGAGTAGGGGCTGAGGGAACTTGGGGAAATCCAGACAGAATTCTCTTCCTGCAAGATTTTGCTAAGCTGGCCTCCGGGACCGAGGGCGGCTTTTTTGCCCGGGACCTTCAGGTATTTGTCCAATTAAAACCCGGACACACAGCAATAACACACAGCAACAACACAGCAATAACACAGCAATAACAAAGGCACTGGTCTCCTGCGGCCAATGCTAATGGGTGGGGCTCACACCCCAGCCTGCAGGAACTCACCCCGCGGTCAGGGTCAGGGCCGGGCGATGGGCGGACCTGGGCTGGTGCTCCTGCCCGGGGAGAGGGAGACTTCCCGTGACCCGGGAAACTACTACCAACCGAAAAATCAGAGACGCACAGAGGATGATTCAAAAACACGAAAGACAACGCTGGCGATCCCTTCAATCTCTGGGGTAAAAACAAACCAAACAAAACCCTGAACTGCGGAGCGCTCAGAGCTCCGGGGCTGCAGTGCGCACGCTGGGGCCGAGCCAAGCACACCTGCTCGCCCTCTCCTCCTCCGACCACCTCGGGCGCCATGGCCTCCAGGCCGCCACCAGCCGCCCGCCCCCTGCTCCTCGCCGGCAGGGCGGCCCCTCACTTACAGGGCCATGGCGGAGGCTGGTCAGCGAAGCGGCCTCTTTGTCCCGGGAGGCGGGCGGCTTCTCCAGGGCAGTCACAGGCACCTGGCCCGGCTTTGTCAGGAAGGGCATCCGGATGGGCGTCCGGAAGACGTCTGCCTTAATTAGCATAGACGTCCGCCCTTTTATTAATACAGTGGGGCCTTGAAGTTCGAGTGACCTGACTAACGAGTTTTTTTTTGAGATAGGAGCAGTCTCTTGGCTGATTTTTTGCTTGGAGTTGTGAGCTAAAATTTGGGTTATGAGCCAGCTTCAGGTACCCCACCGCTAGTTGGCGCAGTGAACATCACAGTGAACGCCACAACATCAGCCCAGCATCACGTGCCTCACTCGTTCACTTTTTGATTTGACATACGAGTAATTTGAGTTACGAACTCCGTCACGGAACGAATTAAACTCGTAAGTCAAGGCCCCACTGTATAGAAGATTTAAAATGCCAGTGCCTCACCCTGAACCAACTAAATCAGAATCTCTCTGTCAGAACAAATATTTGAGGGATATTGTAGAAGAAACCAAATGTGCCTGATGGCAGGGGTAGGAAGGGAAGGAAAGAGAAGGCAATGGAAAGGGAGGAGAGAGTAGAGAGGGGTGGGGAGAGGAAGAATAGAACAGGACCTGAATGGAACAGAACAGAGCAGAGCAGAGCAGGTCGAGGCTTTAAAAAAGGAGAAACTGTTGAGATTGTTGCGGTAGTTTTGGAAGGGAACAATAAGGGTATGGCTTAGGGAGAAGGCAGTTGGAGGTATAACGGGGATAGATGCAAAAAATGATGCATTCAATATACTAATTTAGCCATGAGCAGAAAGGGATAAAGGTAGAAGGAATAAAGTTTGAGGTTTGAGGGAGAGGAAATGTAAAAGTAGTTAAAAGGGTTTTCATGGGGAGTTAACAAGAAATTCATATACTGATTTCTAGGCCACGGTGAGCACTAAAATAAGGATGGAGGAACAGAGAAGAGCAAACTTAAGACAACAGATTGACACAGTGCCTAGCACAAGGTCTAGTGCTCAACACATACTTGTTGAAAAAATAAAGAAAAGGGGAGCTGAGAATAGAATCTTTTACAGGGTCCTCTTATTTTATTTTATTTTTTAATTTTTATTGATTTCAGAGAAGAAGGGAGAGGGATAAGAGCGGTAGAAACATCAGTGATGGGAGAGAATCATTGATTGCATGCATCCTGCATGCCCCACATTGGGGATTAAGCCCACAACCTGGGGATGTGCCCTGACCGGGAATCAAACCGTGACCTCCTGGTTCATAGGTTGACTCTCAACCACTGAGCAGCACTGGCTGGGCATCAGGGACCCCTTATGATGAGCAGAAGAAAGAAGGCACAGAACTCTGGATAAAGTGGAATAATCAGAGGATACAAATATATTGTTTTAAGTTTCAGAAAGACTGTGGAGGATAAAGTTTCAATATGATGGAGATTGAAGAGCGAAAGACAATTATATTGACTAGGATAGCAGTTATACTATAAAAATAGGCTAAATGTTTATAAATGGTTGAAGAAACAGTAAAGAAACTGGGGGAAGTTAGTATAAACCATGCCTGGCAAAGAATAGACCAAGAACTTAGGTTAGAAAGAAAAAATTGCATTTGTTGTTTTGTTTGGAGGTTTATTATTATTATTATTTTAAAGAGTAGCTTAGATATAACAACACTTGTGTCAAAGGGCTAGATATTAGTAGATAGAGGCAGAAAAATGAACAGAGGAAGGAGAGTTTCATTGCTATACCAAAGTCCAGGAGCAGGTGGGAGGGAGTAGAATAATGAGGAGAGGGAGAATGATCGTCAGAGAGGGGAAGAGCCAACTCATCCACTGAGAGAGAAGTAATGAAGGGTGAATGGTTGAAAACACAGGGAAACACCAATGTTAGTAGAAGGGACCCAGGGGATCCAAGGTTAAACTCAAGGTTAAGCTTCTCACTAAAATCTACGGGTGAGTTATCAGCTGAGAAAGCTGGTACAGGAACAAGTTTGAGATGTGTGTGGAGCCACTAGAAGAAAATCATGAATAAAGTCACACTCTTTCTGGGCAACAGTGAAGACCAAATTAAGGTGCATAGTCTAAGCTCCCAGGGCATCCACACAATAGGGTTTTTAATATATATATAAAGGATCAGAATATGCAAGTTTTCGTTGGGAGAGAGAGAAAAAGCTCACAGGTCACAGAAAATTAGGGTCATAACATTCCCAAAGGTTGCTTTTGAAATGGCACAAGAGAAGGCAGAAAAGAGGAGACGGCCAGTGGTTTAAATAGGAACATATTCTAAGTAAAATAGGGAGCCACTGAAGATGTGTAGATAATCTAGCTAGATTATCTAATTTAGGTTTAACAAGAGCAGGGCCAGGGGCTGCTGTGGGAAAATGTTCTGTAGGACTGCAGGAGTGGCCATGAAGATTGCGACAAAGGAAGTGCATCTATATGCGATCAGAAGTGCTGGTAGCTAGATGCAGGGGGTGGCAGAGAAAAGAATCAAGAATGACTTCCGGTGTTCGGGCATGTGCAGTGGCTGGGTAGTGGAGGCAATTTCTTTGATGAAGGGAGGAAGCCATCTAAATAGTAGTGGTGAGAGAATGATTCCAATCACAATCTCTCTTTTCCAGTTTGAAAGCAGGAACATTAGTTAGAGTTCTTTGGTGGAAATGGACTCGGGGTAGCTTAAGCAAAGGTGGTGTATGGGAAAGATCATGGGGACTCACAGAATGAAGAATCCAGAGACTCAGGCTTGGAAACAGGCAGAAACCAAGGCACCTGTGGAGGCAAGAACCAGAATCACCGATTCAAGCCACTTCTGGAATAAAATGAAATGACAACCATTTTTAGTGGGTTTTTTTGTTGTTTGTTTTTGCATTTAAGTAAAATAGACTATGTTGAGGAAGGAAGAAAATATAAGGACCATCTCCTACCTTCCTGGTACAAAGGGAAGGGTTGCTTTGCCCTAACCACTTTACTCCGCCCTGGTACAAAAATAGAATAATCACTAGCATTTTTATCAGATATATTTAATTTCCTTTTCTGTCTGCCATGAGTGATAATCCAGAGGAAGTAGTGAACCTGGGTCCTCTTCACTACACTGGGCTGATTTTGCTAATGACCTGTTAATGAGTTGTTAATCACTTATTCAAATTGGGAGGGTTGGGTGACTGTGCAGGTGCTAAACCTGGAGGAAGAATCAGCTGCGATAAATCCTTCCAATTTCCATTTCCCTGGCAGCAGGCTCTTCCTTGCTCCCTCTTCACTTTTCCTGTCTTTTTTTCCCCTCTTCCACATTCTGGAGGGATCTTGAACAAACTTGGCTTGTGAAGTGTCCTAAAGTGCTGTGTCTACTGGCCTTGAATGTTGTACTTCAGTTGCTGATGCAGACAGGAATTATAGTATAGCAGCATTTTGGCTACATCAAGTGGAAAACCCTAAACTTCCAAAAAGCAACAATTAATTGATCTGTCATTACGTCTTCTGGCAACAACACACTAAAATTCTGAAAGACTGGAGAAGTAGATGGAATACGAAAATATTTTCAGAGACCCAGTCTTATTTGATCAAAACCAGTGACCATGTGAGATGAGGTCTTTTCCAAATGGTGTAATGGGTGGTAAAGGAACTTGAGAAATTTCTTCAAGTTCATTTACCTTGAAAGTAACAAAACCAGCTTTTAATCTAGGTGTGACTGACTCCAAATTCTAAGTACCAGACCATGTTGCCTTTCCTGGAATCTAGAGAACGTTTTTTAAAGAAATGGAATTGATATCATAGACTTCATGCACGAAGCATATGGGTTGCTCCTATATTAGTGTTTATTAAACTACAGACAGGAGAAAGCCTCCTTCGGGAATACATGAGACATTTGACTAAAATTCCTGAGCTCCATCCCAGATCTACCAGGTCAGAATCTCTCAGAGGAGGTCTCATGAATCTGTATTTTATACACTCTCCAAACGGTATTTATGCACACTAGCGATTGGGAATTTTAGTCTCTCGCTGATCATTTTACCCACTACCATGACCAACACATTTAATAAGATTAATGATCTAGTCTCTCTGCCTAGAGTACATTAAGAGCATAACATTAGATGATGAAATGAGAAAGAAAAGCAAAGACTCCTTGAGGGAAGCACACATGTCAGGAGAGATGATATCTGACAAACTCCTACTGAGAAATAGGAGAGAAACACTAAAATAGAGATATAAGCCCATATTCATTACAGCAAAGTACAATGATGGAAATTAATTAAGCCCATCCTGACTCAAGGGGAAAATCTTTTCAATTATGTTCAGTACCCTTTCTCTGGGAATACCAGGAAAGACATAATAAATATTTGTACATGTTTGTAAAATAATTTTAAACTAAAAATTATTTTGGCATTTATAGAGATCAATCTTGTCCTTAAGAGTTCTCTGGAATCTATCTATATAAAACCCTAATATGCAAATCAACCGAACAATGACTGGTCCCTATGATGCGCTATGACCACCAGGGGGCAGCCGCTCATCACAGGAGCTGCTCTCAGTCTATAGGCCCTGACCAGCAGCGGTGGCAGGGGGCAGGGATGGCGAGTAGGTGGTGCCAGGCCAGCCAAGGTGGGCGTGAGGAGAGGACCCCAATTGCCCCACCGGTTGCCCCACAGATTGGCCCTGGTCGCCGGCCAGGCCTAGGGACCTTACCTGTGCATTAATTTCGTGCACCGGGGCACTAGTAAGACTATAAATCAAGATACTTGGGTTCAAATCCCACCCCTGACAATAACAAAATTGGTAAACATGAGCAAGTTTCTTAACCTATTTTCCTACCTTCAGTTTGCTCCTAGCTATAAAATAATCGAAGTCATGAGGATGAACTGAAGCAATGAATGTGAAAGCCTTATGCATGTAGAAAAGCATAGTATGGATATCGGATGTTATGAGTGCCTTTAAAATACCCATACGACATTTTATTCCCTGATGGTTTGTGGATTCATAAACCATTCTTATATTCTATTTGCAGGCTATCATAAAGATGAAGGACTTATCTATTAAGTAAATACAGGGTGGGGCAAAAGTAGGTTTACAGTTGTAAGAACACATATTGTATTCTCGTATTTTTAAATTAATTATTGTATTATTTTCCATGGGAACAAATGTAAACCTACTTTTGCCCCACCCTGTGTAACTTGGAGTACAATGAAATAAATCAGCAGATGATTCATGTTCCTGGCTCTCTGTTCCTAGTTAAAATGACTGACCTTAGGAAAAATTCCCTTCACTTATTACAAGCTTCCTTATCTTCACAGAGGATTTAAATTCCTTATAGGATGCACATAAAAAAGCAGGTCCTAAGAGTACTGGAGGGTGCCTTGAAAAATGGACGTTCCTATTTTCTAGATGTAAAACGGTATTATTATAAAGGAGTGAAAAATTATTTTCATTAAAGTGGTTGATCACCAGAGCTGGTAGGTGACCCAGAGAACTTGTATGACTGCTTCTTTCATAACTGAAGATAGAAATTCTAAAGCAGCAAGCTCTTGGAAGACTTTCAGAGCTGTGTAAATTTGGGGGAACTATAACAATGAGTATTTGTTGTTAATGTTTGTTTGCTTTTCTCCCATGTTTTGTGGTGTATGTGTGTGTAAGGGTGCATGGGTGTATATTTTTCCTGATTCAATATTTATTCAAACTGATGGCATGAGAGGAATCTAGCTAACACAGAATTTTTAGGAAATGAGCAATACTTTTAAAGCAATTTATTTTTTCTGAGCCCTAAATTTTCTTATTTTTTAGAGAAAAAGTGATGCCTGAGGCCTACTGACCAGCCAATTTTGTTTTTTAAAAAAAACCCACACACAGAAAAATTTAAAACCAAGGGGGAAATAGGTAAACCTATCACTTCAATAAAATATACCAGTTTGTTCTTTTTCTTAACTATTGATAAATAAAATTTAAGGAAACAAAAGATCCATCTTTAATACATCCATGGGATTACAAATGTTTGTCTGATACATATATTTGCCAGATTTATTTATCTCATGCTTTTAAGATAGCAACCAGTTGTGTTTTATTTTTCCCCTAGAACCAGACTGAAATTTTATTTTATTCTGTAGACATAGAATTTAATAATTCTTAATATAAAATCATCTTGGTAGCTTCTTTCAGAGTGTGAATATCTCATCACACTCCAGTCATTAAAATGTGCTTTAATGTTTTTTAGGATCCTTGATTTCTGTTGGATAAGTAAGACCTAGAATTCCAAATGGTTAACCCAAACTCCCAAAAAATGATATTTTAAAACAGGGAAGGGGGCTTGGTTAAGGGGCATTTTCCTCTGTGTTGGAAAATTCTACCAACTCCCACTTCTCAAAGATAAATGCATTCATTACAGTAATTGGAGAAAGGGATGCAGCGAAATAAATGAAAG
>NW_006299479.1:2144439-2163115 GCF_000327345.1 Myotis davidii
GAAAGAGAGAAATTGCAATTGAGACAACCATTTGTTTTGCCACCGCCAAATTTATTTCCAGAAAAAGCCCTTATCAATTTCTAGAGAGTGGTCTGTTGGGTCATGGTGGATACAGTGTTAAACTTCCTGTCTCTCTCAGAGACAGTGCTGTGCTACCAATCAAAATAAAGGAGCAGGCGAGGTTTAATCAATCCTGTCACTGACCAGTTATTAACATTTTCCAACAAGAGTATTAGGGGAAAAAGTCCAAGAGGTCGATTTATATTTCAGGAGTGAAGCCAAAAGAGAGAAAACTTACTTGAATGCAATGTTCTTATGGCAAGAGCAGGTGTGTGAAGGCCACTTTAATTTAGCCAGCCTTTGTTAAGCGACTTTAGTGTAACAGATTTCACTGTCCAGGGAGCTCCTGTCCAGTAGAGATCATTGTTAAGGAAAATAAATAAATTCAAAAAACATTTGTCAAAGCAATTTGATCAGAGATATATATACAAGATACAAAGGAAAAACGAATTAACCCTTCCTGGGAAACTGAAAGCCCGGAAGGGTTTGATTTAGAAGCATATCTATGGGAGATAAAAATAGACGCAAGAAGTGGCAGGGAAGCTCCAGGCAGAGAATAAAAATGTGGACAAAGGCGTGGAGGTGTAAAATACATGGAAAATTCTCTGGAAAACGTGGCTCCATACTGATGGAGAAGAACATTCCTGGGTGAAGAAAAGAGATTTAGAAGACAAGCGGGACCCTGTAAAACAGAACCCAGGATTAGGAAACCTTTGTTTGGCATTTTGAAGAGCTGTTATGTGATGAAACTGCTTTCTATAAAGATTGTTCAAGCACCTTTGTGGAGAATGAATCCCAAGGGATCAAGAGTGGAGGCATGGAAATTGATTAGGAAAATATTATAAGATCTAAAAGGGAGAGATACGATAGTCTAAATTAAGGAGAGTTGAGGTCAAATCAATGATAAAAATAATAATATAGGTTGGAGACACTTTTTTTTTTTTTTAGAATTTCTAGGTCTTGGTATTATTTTGATATAGGATAAATGATTGATTGGATGTAGGCCTGAGGCCCACCTATTATAAAGTGAACACTGAAGTCTGGTCTCCACTGTACTCTCAGCACATAATTCTGTGTAGTCCCCTATTCCTTACTCAGTTTTGCTGTATATGTGTGTGTGATTTATGGTATATACACATATAGACACACTTTATATATATAAATGTGTATATATATATACACATATATATTTATATAAATGTATTCATACTTTAAGAGCTAATAGCTATTAAATGAAAATGAAATGTATTTTCATGAACACTGTCTTTATAATTATCCCAAGTGTGTATACATTTTTTTGGGACACAGACACACTTTATTTTGGGTTTATTTCATTTTGGATTTACTTCATTTTGTCATTACATATGCACATATTTTTATATTTACTTCAAGTTGTAGATAATTGTTTTCTCACATCTATTTTAACTCTAGATAAAGAAACTTCTTAGTTCCCTGTGGCTTCCTATTGCTCCTTCTGCTAAAATTAAACTGTCTCCTTTGAGGTTTCTGCCCTTAGACTATACCCGTCTCTACACCCTATTGACTATTGACCTTCAATTTATTCTTCTCCAGTCATTAAATAGTCTGTCCCATGAATTTCAGTCATTAAATATTCCATCCAACTCTGCATTTTATAGCCAACCTAAACCCTGCTAAAAAAAAATCTAGAATCAACTGCCATTATCTCAAATTCCACAAGGATGATTTATTGAACACGTCGATTCACTTCCTTAGCCTCTTCATCTCTAAATGACCTCTCTAATCCATTCATTTTATTCTTTGAACTTGGTTATATGGTAGACTGCTCCACATTCCAAAACCCCTAAGTCAATCATCTGCTTCTCTAACCAAAACTTTTTCTTTTTAATATATATTTTATTGATTTTTTACAGAGAGGAAGGGAGAGAGATAGAGAGTCAGAAACATCGATGAGAGAGAAACATCGACCAGCTGCCTCCTGCACATCCCCAACTGGGGTTGTGCCCGCAACCCAGGTACATGCCCTTGACCGGAATCGAACCTGGGGCCTTTCAGTCCACAGGCCGACGCTCTATCCACTGAGCCAAACCGGTTTTGGCCCAAAACTTTTTTTTCTTCTATCTTGCTTATCAAATTATTCCCACTTTAACCTTATATCTATATCTCCACTCTACTCTTCCATTCTTATATTTGGAATCTAGAATCATCATTGAAATAAAAATGTCTATAAAAGCTAACCTCATTTCCCCCTCGTTGTTTTGCTTCATCCCTCTTTCAAACTCCCAAAACTGAATGAACCCAAGCAAATGGGTCCTCTGTGCCTGCACCCGGATTGCTGAGCACAAATAGAGGGGAAAAACAAAAACCCCAACACCCAAGGAGACAGCGTGGTTCCATTACAACTCCCTGGTCTAAGGATGAGTTTGCTACATTGACTGGCAAGTCTATCATTTCTCTACTCAACATTTCCCACTTCTCAAATATCTTCTACCACTATTTTGAGGAGAAAATATAAGTTAACACAGAAATTGTTTTATATTCCCCTCCCCAGACAAAAAATATCTTCCATCATCTGCACCCTTCCTCTCTTTTTCTCCTGTTATAACAAGTAAATGACTTATTTGGGTTTTTCAAAATGTGCTTTCTATCCCATTCACTTTGACCTCCTGAAAAATTGAACACTATTTTAAACCCTATTTTCTATAAAATTTAACAGCTCTTCCTCAACTAGAATCTTCCAACAACTTGTAATTGGCCTGAATTTTATATAAGTAGCTAAAAACAAAACTGTGTACAACAATATCCTCCTTTGACCTCCAATAATTACCTTCACCTAAATTGCTATCTTTATCCTCCTCTTGACAAGCCAAAGAGATGCCTGTATTTCTTGTATCATTTTTCTATATCTCATTTCATCTCTCATTTAATCCTCAAGCCACTTCCATTTGACTCTAATCCTTACACCCAACTTTTCATCCAAGCTGCTTTTACTAAGAAAACCAATATCCTTCAAGTTTCTAAGCCAATGAATTATTGTCATTCTTCATCTTAATTACAGGCAGTTTAATATCTGAAACATCCTCTTCTTGAGATCCTGTGAAGTCTGTGTTGGATTTTCACTGTGTCTTCTTGATGTTCCACCATTGCACACCCAGTCTCCTCTCCAGGGACAGTAAATATTGGCCATGCCAAAGACTCAGACATAGTCCTACTTCTCTTTTCAAGCTGTTTTGTAACTGTAGACAAGGGATCAATAAACGTTTTCCAAAAAAGGCCAAAGAGTAAATATGTTAGGCTTTGTGGAACATACATTCCCTGTGGTAGTTACTGAATTCTGTCATTTCAAAGTGAAAACAGCTGTAGACAATATGGAAGTTAATAGGTATGCCCATGTTTCAATAAAACTGCATTTATAAAATTAGCCAGCAAGCTGGACTTGTCCCATTAAATTTGCCCATGTCTGGTTTAAATCATCTCTTCCATATCTATAACTTTAATTGCTACTTACAGATGAATCAAAAACTTTTTCCCATCTCTGACCACCCCTAAGTTCCAAACTGACATTTGCACTGGAACAATTAAAAGGAAACACAGACTTAATGCATGTTCTTATGATTAAAACCAAAGTCCTAACAATGGTCCACAAGGCCCTGTATGATATGCACATCCATCCATTAATTTCAGACGCACCCGTCTTGTTCTACCTCCATTCATTACACTCCAGTCTCACTGCCTCCTTGCTGTTCTTTGGATACTAGCATGGCAAGCAGGCTTCTGCCCCAGGGCCTTTTCACGGGCTTTCACTTCTGCTGAATACTCTCCATTACCAGATATCCTTAGGCCTCATCGGTGATCAGTTCTGATCTGTGGGGCAATTGGTGTGGCGATCAGGGGGCCCCCACTGGCACCCGCCTTGGCTGGCCTGGGGCCTGTGGGTTGGGGGCAGGTCCTGTGTTGAATGTCTGCCTCAGGGTGGTCAGTGCATGTCATAGTGACCGGTCGTCCTCAGCTCATTCCTCAGTTCAGTTGATTTGCATATTAAGCTTTTATTATATAGGATTTTTGTCTGCTCCTCTCACAAGAATATAAGCTCCAAGAGGGCAGAAATGGTTTTTCTATTCTGTTCTCTCATATATCCCAAGAGCCTTGACAAGTTCTTGGCATCTAGTCTAATTCAATAAATCTAAGAATAATAAATGAATGAAAATCTCTAAAGCAAAACTCATAATACATAAAATTAACCTTTGGGTAAAGACCAAAATCCTAGCTTCTACATACCATTCAGCCTCACTCAGTACTCCATCTACTCTTGCTGAAATTGACCTTTCTGTTCCTGGACTGCATCATGATCCCTCACTACCCAGAGCCTTTGCACATTCTGTTCCCTCTGATTGGAATGCCATTCACTTTGCACAGCGAACTCCTACAACCTCTTTTAGCCCCAACCCAATCAACATTTTCTTAATGAAAAGGTCCATCTTTCTTAAGTCAATTACCAATTTAGCTGTTTTCACAGTGCACATTTATTTTTGTGATTTTTATATTATTTTGTGTCTCCTCCACACACGCACACCCACCCCAATCATTTTGAGCAATGAGCACAGTGATTAGCACATAGCAGGCACTCAGAGTGTAAGGAAAAAAGGAGAAATAAAACTCAGGTTTTACTTTTGAATGAGATATACACTGAGTGGCCTGATTACTATGACCAGCCAGATTATTATGACCACCCCATCAGTACTTCTTTGCGCCACCTTTTGCCTTCAATACTTCAATGTCTACTTGGCATTGACTCAAGAAGAATTGCCAAAGTATTGAAGGCAAAAGGTGGCCCAACGAAGTACTGATGGGGTGGTCATAATAATCTAGACACACAGTGTATGGTGTTATCTCTAACTGAATTAAGAAAAATAGACAAGATTTGGGTTTTAATTTGTTGACCTAGACATGCTTATATATTGGATTATTTGTTACTTGGCTATATAGTACTAGACTTTGTGGAGCTCAAGGCAAGAACAAAGATTTTAGAATTATCTTTGGTATTGGATTGGATGAGATTCCCTAACAAGGGTAGGCTGGATGAGAAAAATGTCAGGGAATAGGACCCTTATTTAGGACTGGCAGATACAGATGCCTCAGCCAATAGGACTGAGAAGTGGTTAGAGGAAGAGGAGAAATAGCAGAGATATTGGCAAGGAGACAGTGAAAGGAAATTATATTAGATTGAAAGATATGTCACTATTGTCAAATGCTAGAAGTAGATGATTTTTAATAAAGCCTGAAAAGTATAAGAGATATTTCAGTAAAATGATAAGAGTAGAAACTAGATTGCAGTAGGCTAAGAGGTGAATAAAGGTAGAGGAAGTGCGAGGAAACTATGTACATAGCATTTTAAGGGGCTTGAAAGGAAAGAGAGGGAAAGGTGTGGTAAAATGTGAATATGCATGAATTTGCTTATTTTATCCTATTATGCTTCTCATGAATATTTGTAATTTTAAAGGATGGTAAGATGAATAGTGACCAGTTATTGAAAATGTCACCATGGGTCATGTACTAAGCTAAACATGGTCTCCTTATTCCTTTTTTTAAAATTTAAATTATTTATTGTTTAAAGTATTACATGTGTCTCCTTTTTCCCCCATTGACCTCTCCCCGGCCATTCCCACCCTCAATGTCCTTACTCTTGTGAGGTAGGTATTGTTTTCCTACCTTTTCAGTGGAAGACAATAAGGGATTGAAAGTTTAGGTAATTGTCTCTCAAATCATATAACCAGTGAATGGTGCCCCAGGCACTCTGTGCACATCTAGACAACACCAACAGATCCTTTTAACCCTTAGAATAGGTTCTCCCAAACATCAGTTATCTCCATGTGTCCTTCATTATTATTATTATCTTTAGCCTTAAATCCTTAACCATGGAATGTCTTTATCACTATTTAGTAGTATATTTCTTTGAATCACACGTTTTTTTTTTGTTGTTTTTTTTTTTACTGTTGATTAAGTAAATGCTTCGGGGTTTATTTTTCATAAAGAAAAAATTCTCACCACTTGCACTTTATTAAATACTCAATATTTAATAAATTTCAAACAAGTTTTTATTTAGACATGGATGGACACGTGATATTAATACTATTTTATTAAGCAATTTAAGCCACATTTAAAATTCAGCATACCTGATCTTAAATGCTTCAAATACTTTAAATGGCAAGTAAACTGTACATAAATGTAGTTGTTATCTATATTTTCTGGAAAAAAAATTGTGTTCACTCTAAACCTATTCTAAATTATAGGTACTTTGGATTTAGTTCATCATTATTTATGCACTTGTGTTTATACTTACCTATAGTTCCTATGGTTGTTTTTAAATTTATTCAGATATTTTCCCAACTTTGTAGTAATTTTACCAGAAATAAAAAAAGGATAAATGGTACCATCCCAGATTAGTCAAGGTTATAGGATCTGGGTTATAAATTAACGGATTCTTGGTCAGGGTGCAGTATTTTAACAGAGGAATCAGTTCTTCGTCTCCCCCAGTTGGTAGTGGGGGTGGATTTCTTGTGACATCCTGAGAAAAAACATTTTTTGAGATTCGCAGGGGAGGATATGATATCATAGAAAGCTTTATTTCTGTGGACTTAAACCCCTGAGTTTCCAAAGTCCCATTTCCCTGTGTTCAGTTATAGAGAAAGTGCAGCTGGGCTTCAGTAGAACTGAATTCAGAGCCAGGGTCCAGAATTTCTTGCCCATGTCTGCACAGTCCAATCCAGCATCTCTAGTACAGCTTCTCTTCCCCACTGCAATATATCAGACCATTGTGAGTGGGGCCTGTAGGGTCACATGGCTATGGAGGAAACATGGGCAAATGCAAGATAGCCAAGAGTGAGCCAAGAGTACAAGAGCACAGCAGAGAGCTCCATTGTTGGGGGATTATGTATCTCCCAGTTTCGCAGGCTTGCAGTGGCCATGCCCATTCTGGCCAACCATCTCTGTACCTTCCTGATGTCACCCTAACTTCACTGCGCATGCGTCTATCTCCCCTTTGTTGGATCCCTTCCTCCAGTGATCTACAGGGAATGGGCTGGTGTTCCCTGGAGTGGGTGAATTTGCAGCATCCTGGTGAAGCTGGCTGAATGACATGCCTATGATGTCTGCCCTCCCTTTGCTCCTTTCCTATTATTAATAACTAGCTAATTACAATGGTATCAATGCGAAGCTGCTTTGTTCAAATGTGACTCAAGACTGAACTTCCTCTCCATGTCTTATCTTCACTACTTATAATGATAACTAGAGGCCCAGTGCACGAATTCGTGCACCAGTGGGGTCCCTCGCAAGATGAACAATCAGAGCCAGGGAGGAACCATGGGAGGGGTCCAGGGCATGTCTGGCCCATCTAGCACAGTCCTGATCAGGGTGATCAGGGCCGGCCAGCCAGGGAGGGATCACAGAAGGGACCATGGGAGGTTAGCCGGCAGGGGAGGGCACTCAGTGCACATCTAGACAACACCAACAGAGGGACCACGGAGGACTCCAAGGCATGTCTGGTCCATCTCGGCCAGACCCCAGCAGCAAGCTAACCTATGTCAGAGTGCCTGCCCCCTGGTGGTCAGTGCATGTCATAGCTACCAGTCAAATGGTTGAAGGTGGAATGATTGCTTAGGCTTTTATATATATAGATGCTTTGGGGCCCATGTCTTTCATTTATCTTTAAGTATTTTGCCAGTTGGGACCTTTTTATATAATAATATTCACTTGGAATCTTGTTTTCTTAATATTGTCAGGCTGTCTTGCTACTGTATTATATTTATTTGACATTATTATGCATCATAACACATTTACTAACTTTGTTATCATTATTACAAATGAATGTAGGCTTTACAAGTATCTTATTCTAATTAGAAATGTCAGTTGGGGGTCACTGTGTCCTTGGACATGTAAAATCCATTGTACAATTAGACTCTTTTTCAGAGCATAGGTTATTTGACATGTGTTATCTTGGAACAAACTTGGTAGTAAGTGATAACTTGTGGTTACTGACCAATAGACCCTTTTCTAATTGATAAGCCACTAGGATATGTGATCAGTTTTACAGATGAGGTTTTAATGAATCATTGGATCAGCTCTGATTTGTCTAAAACTACCCAACTTACTCCAAGTAGGCTATATTTACCAAATTCTATTTACACAGATATAAGGAAGCAAATATCTCTGCATTACAAGTATGTACTTAAAATAATAGATAAAAGACGCACATGTAAAAATGTTTGTCCACTAATTAAACCAGTAAAATTAAAATATTTCTCATTGTATCATTCTTGTGTATGAAAACTTTCTAACTTTTAAAAAACTTTTGTAATTAACCATAACTATTATCTCCTTTAATATTCAAATGATGACTTTCCCAATAGAGCCCCTTTATGCCAACTTCTTTGTTTTTTATTCCTGCCCTTGCTTGCCTTCTGTCAATAATAGTCTTCTCTGAAACTATACCGAGTTTGTTTCTTGGGAGTCCTGGTTCTTTTTCGGGGGGGTGGGGAGGGTGAATATTAGCAACCAAGCTTTGGGTGCTAGAAGTGAGTATGAATGGTGTTGATTCGTAAAAGTGCTGTGGCTACTACTTGTCCCTGTTTAGAGTCAGAGCTGAAAAGAGATTTCCTGTTAGAACTGCCCATTTATTTTTATTTCTTTATTTTTTTTATTTCCCCGAATTAACAAGGTATATTGATGTTCTCTACCTGGTAAGGGCTTTGATTTTTATTATTACTAAGCCTTTTAAAATATATATATATATAGAAACTTGTAGTTTAAATTAATTTACCTTTAAAAAAGAAAATGTATATCAGTACTGTAAATCACTAGCGGTATCATTTACCACACGTAAAAAGAAATCCTAGAAATAATAGCGTCCAACAGTGCACCCTGAAACACACACACAACACACAATCAAAAGCACATTGTCAAACAATAGTGGTTTGAAGACCTTTGAGGGGGTACTCCCCCACGGAACAACCCTAATTTCTTTAAATTATTTTCAAATAACACTTAAAGCCTCTGGAAATTATCATAATGTCAGGCAACAAATACAGAAACATTTATTTAAGCAAATCTACTGCATTGGGTGAGAACAGTGACAGTTAGTGGCACCTGAGCTAGACCTTGTCCAGTCTGCTGTGCAGCCCAGCTGAGGACGATGGAAGGCCCTCTCTATGTGGAAGTGGCCAAGAAGATGGAGCTCACTCGCCTACCATTCCAGCCCAGGGCGGCTCTTCCTTCCCGGAAGGGACAGGCCACAGGCAGTGCTCATGGACCACAGCCTCACATCCCAGAGGCTAACTTCCGGGTCAATACAGGTGAGAGGTCAGTAACTCCCTCTCAGCCCAGCCCCACTGATGGCGTGGAGGCCTGGCCAGCTGAAAATAATGAGGCCCCGATCAGCCCCACCCCTTTGGGGGGTGAAGGAGGAGGATCCATGCAGGAGAGAAAATGGCGGAGGCTATTACTTAGCCAGCGGTTCTCAACCTGTGGGTCACGACCCCTTTGGGGGGTGATCGACCCTTTCACAGGGGTCGCCTAAGACCATCAGAAAACACATATATAATTACATCTTGTTTTTGTGATGAATCACTATGCTTTAATTATGTTCAACTTGTCACAATGAAATTGGGGGTCACCACAACATGAGGAACTGTATTAAAGGGTCGCGGCATTAGGAAGGTTGAGAACCACTGGCTTAGACCCAGCACCCCAACTGTAAAGTAGAATATGTCCCTGAAAGGAGCAGGCCACAGTCCCTGCCCCAGTTCCAACTTAGTGGCTTAAAGCTTTGGCCTGGAGAAGAGGCAGGCCATAAGAAGAGAAAAGTTTGAAACTTCTCCTAAAGAAACAACATTATTTGACACAGAGTATAGAGAAGGTGGAGCCTTGAAAATAATGGAGATTTGAGGATTAAACATTTAAGAGGAGGTTGGTAGCTCCATGAGAGTAGTAAGATAAATTGTAGTCCATCTAGTTTACCAGGGAGAACCATCAAGAAGAAAAGCTAAGAAGCCTCCTGAAGTTAGAACTAACCACAGAGATTTGCCTACTAAACTACTCCTGCACAGAGTATCAAATTTAATTGGATAAGGAGCAATGTATGCTTTCTTGGCATCGTCAAGACAATAGAACAAGTAACCAACAATTGGTGCAGCTTAACCCCAACAAAGGCAGAAAGCTCTAAAGCAGTGTTCTCAACCTTCCTAATGCCACGACCCTTAAATACAGCTCCTCATGTTGTGGTGACCCCCAACCATAAGATTATTTTAATTGCTACCTCATAACTGTAATTTTGCTACTGTTATGAATCGTAATGTAAATATCTGATATGCAGGATGGTTTTAGGCGACCTCTGTGAAAGTCGTTCGACCCCCAAAGGGGTCGCGACCCACAGGTTGAGAACTGCTGCTCTAAAGGGAATGAGACAGTCAAGGGGAGCCCTATTAAAACCACTGGCATTCCATGGGGACTCCTATTAAAACCACTAGCATTCCAAGGGGACTGCACATGCCCCAGGCTGTGCCTTCTGTGGAGTGACCTCAGAGGCTGCACACTCTGTGGGAGAAATATACTTTCATAAAATATTCTAGCCAGGTCATTAAAAATATAAACAAGCTGCCCTGGCCAGCGTGGGTCAGATGGTTGAGCATCACCCCATCCACAAAAAGGTCACCAGTTCTACTCCCAGTGGGGCACATGCCTGGGTTGCGGGTTCAATCTCTGGTCAAGTTGCCTGTGGAAGGTGACCAATCAATGTTTCTCTCTATTCCTCTCCCTTCCTCCCTCTTTAAAGTCAATATTAAAAATAAATAAACAAGCTGACAACAACAGAAAGCTCTGGAAGGAGGGATAAGTATACAAAGTTGCTAAATTAGCTCTCTCTCTCTCTCATCAAAAAAAAGTTTCTAAATTGTCCACAATGTTCAGTTTTCAACAAAATAATTATAAGACAGGAAAACAGAAGAGTGTGACCATACATTAAAAAATAAAATAAAAGCAGGCAACAGAAATTGCCTTCAATATAGAAAGGGGCTCAGACATTGTACTTGACAAAAACATAAAAGCAATAAACTTCAAGATACATTAATAGAGGGTGTGTAATCTGAAGTACAAAAGAAAACCTTATAGAGCCTCAAAGAAATGTAAGTAAGTACAAGATATTAATAATGGCATTAGCAGAAGTATAGGAGAGTGATGTAGAAAAGTATTCAAAATATATTTTAAATAATAATGGCAGATATCCCAAATGAAAGGTACTCATCTACAAATCCAGGAAACTCAAGAAGCTCTAGGTCAATTAAATTCAAAGATGTCTACACTCCAACACACAATACTAAAAATACTAAAATAAAAAGACAAAAATCTTAAAATCAGCAAGAAAAAATATTTGCCAGACACAAAAGACATCAACTAATATTACAGTCTTATTTCTAACCAGAAACAATGGAGGCTAGTAAGCCATTCATATCATCTTCAGCATGCTAACAACTAAGACTTTTATATCCAGATAAATAATCCTTAAAAATAAAAACAAAATAAAGATATTCTCAAATATATAAAATTTGAGATAATTTATTGCTAGCAGACCTATGTCACAAAAATACTAAGTGTTGTTTGTTTATTTTTTCATGATGAAAGCATAATTTTGCTAAGGACAAAATAGGTCCAGAGGCATGGATACATGAAACAGACTTACAGCTGTCAGAGGGGAGTCAGGAGGTATTACTTAATGAAAGAAGGTGAAGGGATTAGCCAAAGAGCACAAAGGCATAATCATAGACTCAGACAACATTTTGGTGATGGTCTGAGGGAAGGGGAGTGGAGGTTGCATGAAAGTGGGCAAACGGAGGGAAGGCAGGGACATATGTAATAGTGTGAACAATAAAAAAAAATATTATCAATAAAGTGAAGACAATCCACAGAATGGAGAAAATATTTGTGAATCATATATCTAATAAGGGCACAGTATCTAGAATAAATGAAGAACTTTTACAATCCAATAATAAAAAGGCAACTCAATTGAAAAAGGGCAAAAGACATGAATAGATATTCTACAAAGATATGCAAATAGCCAATAAGCACATGAAAAGATGATCAACATCATTTGCCACCTTGGAAATGTAAAATAAAACCATCATGAAATACCACTTTGCTACTTATTTTATAATCCAAAGCTCTGTTAGGGTGTGAAAAATTGAACACTTGTACACTGCTAGTGGCAATGTGAAATGGGGCAGCCACTGTGGAAACCAGTCCAGGAGTTCCTCAAAAAATTAAATATGTAATTGTTATAGGACCCAGTAATTCTACTTCTAGGTGTTCACCCAGGACAGATAAAAACATATGTCCCCATAAAATGTACATAAGAATATTTACAGAAGAATTGTTCATTATATCCAAAAAACTGAAAACAACCAAAATAACCAACTGATGAATGAATAAGCCAAATGCTGTATACCAATTCAGTATAATATTTAAAATTTAAAGAAATCAAAAGAAATGAGATATGGCATTTGCTTCAACATGAATGAACATTGGAAACTACATGCTAAGTAAAAGAAGTTAGTCACAGTGAACCATACTTGATGGAGAGAGAGAGAGAGAATGAGTCATGTTATGAGTTGTGTTATGGTGGAATATTCCATAGAAAACCTACATATATTTCAGAGCAATCATGAAATCAGATAGGGCTTGATAAATTAAGCAAAGGGCTTTTTAATGCCAAGTTAAAGTGTTCAAACTTAATTCTATGTCCACCATAAAACTATGGATGGAATTTTGGTAAAAGATGTGATATGGTGCGATTTGCATCTCTTCTGATTTGTGGTGGATGGATTCTGAGAAGCAGAGTGGGAAGTATGAGAGTGACAACAGTGTGACCAGTTAGGACATCAATGAAGTTGCATAGGCAACAAATAGTGACAGTGTGATGTAGACCAAGGAGGAAGAAGGCAAAGAACACTAGAGGAGAGGGCGGACTCAGGAACTATTAAGGAGATTAACAGTAGGTGTTATGATAAGTCTGGTTGGTTTGTGAGATTGCTTTCAAGAGGAATCAAGGATCAGGTTCAGATCTAGTAGTATTTAACCCCCCAAAATGTGTTAAAGAATACAAGAGGAGCGCGGCTGGTTTGGCTCAGCGGTTGAACATCGACCTATGAACCAGGAGTTCAAAGTTCGATTCCTGGCCAGGGCGCATGCCCAGGTTGCAGGCTCAATTACCCATTAGGAGTCATATATTTAAATATATAAGAGGAAGGCCGAGTTTAGAAAAAGCTGCAAAAATGTTGCTGTTGAAGAGCAGGTTATGTGTCTTTCTCATGTAGTAATGCCAACATATAACACAGCACCAATCCAATAGCTGCTTTTACAGGTTGCAGTAATGCTAGATTCCCAAGTGGAGTGTCCAGAGGCTGAAGTGCCTGCTGAGCCAATTTCCCCAAAACCAATAAAGAAATAGCCAGCGTTTGAGGCAAAGCAGGCAGCAGTAGCCAAGCAGCCTACTGATTTCTAAGCCTGCCTGGCACTCTCTACCGTGGGGAGCCTGCCAAAGTTCCTGGTGACAGAATTGTAGAGAAGAGGATGCCATTGGAGTGGAAAAACAGGGCTGCTTTGCAGAATTTTGATTTAGAGCCTCATCTGTAAATGCCAGTTGTTTCACTAACTTCATTTTGCTAAAGCAAGAACAGCTTTTGCAGTAATAACATATTTCAGTGTGAATGTCTTTTTAATAATCCTTAATTTGAGTCCTAATTCCCTTGATAGCCACTTTGAGGAGACAACTGCATTCCAAAAGTAACGCTGCATGAGCACGTTTGAGAAAAGACTAACCATATGCGTGCGCCCGCACACACACAACATGTCACATATATTTTAACACATTATCATATTTCTTAAAGGCCATCAAAGGAAGACCCTGAACGCTTTAAAAAGCAATCCAACTGAATTTATAGGCATCAGCAATTAACATCCCATACCTTATCATCAGTCAGTACCTGAGCAGAATGGAGATGAAAGGCAAAGATTCTGTGATAAAAAGAGCAATAATAGAGAAAGACAAAAGAGATGGATAGAGAACAAAAGCACAGCTCATGATGTAACCACAGAGGCCAAGGCAGGTTGGCCGTGATGGGATGGCTGAATCTATTTCTCCTGGGAGCCCAGATACCGGAGCAACACTTTTTTTTAATCCAGTGGAGAGAGCCAACAAGCTAAGTCAGGATCAATGAGTTGACATTGATGGGTCCAGAGTAACAAAGCTGCCAAGAAAACATAAATGCCAACAAAGAAATATGTGTGTGCCCTCACCTTTCCCCTCCTGAGCCCTCGGTAGAACAAATTTATTTTTGTGTTATAGAAAATTGCTCACAGTAGCACCCCCGCACTCCTCATCCATTCCCAACTGTCTCCCGTTCTTCTCACCTGCAGTAATTCTTAACTCTTTCTCCGAGAACAGCTTCATGAGGCCGGCCTTGAGATTTTGGCCAGAGAGACTTAGTCACCATGAAAGAAATGTCCAAAATGTCACGTTTACACAGCACGTATTACCTAGCCTGTCATGTAAGAAGAATTAATTAATAAAGCGTAAATAGAATGTCACTATTCATCATTTCTTTATCTCTTACCTTCCAGGCCAGGTCAAGTCTCATGTTTTTAAGGCTTTTTGTTGGCTTATCATCCTACCTTCCTCCTTTATTGCACTTATCAAAATGGTCTTGAATAATTAATTTTGTAATCCGTTTTCCTGACTGTAAGCTCCTCCTTCTCTAATCTCAGGAATACTCAGTAAATATATGTTTAGAAGTGGGAGGAGAAAGATTGGGGTGGGAGAAGGGGGGAGGGAAAAGGAAAGTAAAGGGAAACAGGAAAGAAAATAAGAAATAGCAACTCTTGGGTACGTATGAGTTGACTCTATAGCTAAACATTTATCCGGTGTTTTGGTTCTAGGTAGGCATTTGGCCATGTGACCCCATCAGAGTTTTACCCCTACATAAGATACAGCCCCATCTATGTCTGCTATGACCTACCATTTCTCTTTCTATTAGAGTGGACATCAAAGTTAAGATCTATGGAATTTTAGTCTCAAGTCCAAGAATGCAAACATTTGAACAGAAAGAAAAAAGCAAAAATAAAAAAAAAAGCAGAGTGATCTGAAAGAAAAAAAAATTGTAAGCATGATGCATGATTTTATTTGAGCACAGTTCTCTACCCTTCATGTTGGGTAGTCTGTCATTTATACACCATTGATAAGAAGTCTCAAACACCATGAAACATCACCTACCAATAGCAAAATAATCAAAATAATTGTTTCTTATTTCCAAGTTCAACACACACACAGGCACACACAACTTATGGTGCCTCCCAAAAGCACTTCCTTGCAAATTTTCTGTGACATGAGTTCTGCAGGAATCTGCAATCAAAGTTTCCATGACGACAAAGATGTTCTTTCTGCTATCTCCTCTATAGCAGCCACTAGCCACATGTGGCTAGCAAGTACTTTAGAAATGTGGCTGATATAAGTAAAAAATTAAAATGTTAATCTGACGTAATTTTACACTTAAATTGTAGTAGCCATATGTGGTTAGTGGTTACCGTGATGGACAACTCGTGATAAAACAAAAACAACTTGGCTGATGAGGAAGGTTGACCTCAACCGCACACACACCCTTTGACTTTCTGATTCTAAAAACAGTATGAGTAGGAGCAATATCTGGCCAGGCTGCAACTGATAAGCCAATAACAGCAGGTATGCTAAACGACATAGACAGATCTTAATTCTGTCTTCCCACACCTGGATTGAAACATCCATCTCTAGAGTCACCTCCTTGGTTTACACAACAAAGAATGGGGGCCCTGACCAGTTTGGCTCAGTGGATAGAGTGTCGGCCTGCGGACTGAAGGGCCCCAGGTTCGATTCCGGTCAAGGGCATGTACCTTGGTTGAGGGCACATCCCCAGTAGGGGGTGTGCAAGAGGCAGCTGATCGATGTTTCTCTCTCATCGATGTTTCTAACTCTATCCCTCTCCCTTCCTCTCTGTACAAAATCAATAAAATATATTTTAAAAAAAGAAAGAATGGGGTCCTTTTTCTCTCTGAATGCACATTAGAATGGGAAATTCTACATTCTGGAATCCATAAGCCTTTTGCAGAAGGAAACATGGAACTATATACCCTGGTCATGACACTCTTGGCCGGAAAGATCAGTGGAAATTTGAAAGGTTCAAATTGACAGAAGGAGGATGGTTAATTCACATTCTGAATCTTGCAAAACTAAGAGTTGGGAGTGTGTGTTGGGGGGAAGGCGGAGGGGAGGATGTTATTCTCAGGAGAGCTCTGCAAAGACTATCCTGGTGAAACTCAGGCTGAATGTTGCCACTAGCACTGCAGGCTTTGAACTACAGTGGGGCCTTGACTTACGAGTTTAATTCGTTCTGAGACCGAGCTGGTTAAGGAGCTCGTTAACTCAAATTACTCTATCAACTCAATGCAAAAAATCTGCCGAGAGACAGCTGGTATCTCAAAAAACTCATTAGTCGGGACACTCGTAAGTCAAGGCCCCACTGTATTGCCTTGGATCGTGCAGCGTAGGAATAAATGTCCACCAGATACTGCTCCTGAAAGTACAAATAAACTTTATGAAGTATTCGATTGTAGGTATGGATGTTTTCTGCCTTTATCTCTCTCTCCACCGTCCCATCATTTTTACTCAATCAATAATCATGTATTGGTGATCTACAGCACTCCAGGCTCTGTAAGGAGCACTAGGGATGCATCACTAGGCCTTAACGTTAAAAAAATAATCTATGTTACATTGAGGCAACAAACACGTAAACAGTATTAAGTTGCCTTATGCAACTCATTGAAATACTAATTTCAAAATCTTGAGCTTCTGCTAACTGAAAGCTGGAATGAACACAGGCTATTGGTACATAATTCTGGGCCCAGACACCACTACCATCAAGCGCACTGTCCTTCACACACGCACACCCACCCCCACACACAATAGCTTTTTCATACTGCATTGAAAATAGCCCAGAAAATGACACTGTGGGCTTGTCTTTTTTCTTCTGCTTTTGTTTTATTTTTACATAAAATATCCACAAAGTGATTTTTCCCCCGGTTTTTTCTTTTCCAGACTTTCCAAGGTAACACTATTCAAAATAGCTAGACGTCTTTATTAACACATTTTGGGTTTGTATTGGTCCGTGGGATGAGACGGGAACTAGGCAGAGATTCTGAGGCCGAAATCCAGGCTGGCAAGCTCTGCAGCCACACATATTTGACAAAGGCTCTAGCTCGGGCACTGGTATTGGATTGCTGATCCTAATTTGGAGAAGTGGGTTGTGGTCCTGACACGTTTCTCGTCCAGAGGGACCTGTTGATTTTCTAATTGAGTTGAGTTTAAAATGTGAAACAGATTGGCGTTGCTGGCAGAGTCAGAGCACAGGTGTGTTTATTTCTTCATAAAACAATGGTGCGCCTACACGAAGCCCAAGACCCCAGATGGGTCCCCTGCTTCCCTCCACAGAGCCTCACCACCTGAGTCACAAATGATGAAAACCACCTATCACTTCCTTACTCTGCCTACCCCGCCCTTAGGCTCCCTTAATGACCCAGAGCTATTGCCCAGTTATTTCTCAAGGACATCTATCTTTTTTATGGCACTTCTTCATCTACCAATGGAATATGAAAGTTTGTTGTCTTCTTTTTAATAATCTGATGACTCATATGAATGAATAGCTCCTTTCAGTAATGACAGTTAGAGTTTCAGTTTAGTGAAAGTACTGTCTTTGGTTGGGCTGACTTGGTCCTGACCACCAGGTTATCTTTTGATGATATAGCCCCTCCAATAAAGCCTTCTAGTCCTCACTGAAAGCATTCTACTTTTTTAAATGTTCCCATATTGAAATAACAATCAGAGGGCAATGTTGCCTGCTGTTTAGGACTCAGGGCATTCCTAACCCAACCCTTGCGATTAACCTTAGCTCATGGAGAATGATATGTCAAGAGGCTCTTGTTTCAAAGAACACACTGCAAACAAAGTCAGATATAAATAATTTAAAAACATGGTGATGCATATAATACTTTGAGTATGACTACAAACCTGAAAGAAGACCTGAGGAAGGAGAGCCATTTAGTTTGGAAGACCGAGACAGCTTCAGAGAGGGGAGTCCTCCTTTGCAGGGTTTGATAGGAGCCAATCTATAATAATAAAAGGGTAATATGCTAATTAGACCAGACGTCATTCTGGGCGTCCTTCCGGAAGAAGCCGGGCTGGAGCAAAGCTCGGATCCTGATGCCAGAGGGAAGCCGGTGCCAGTAGCTGGGGGAAGGAAGGCCTACTCTTACACGAGTTTCATGCATCAGGCCTCTAGTCACGTATAAAAGCAAAAGGCGACTGCTCCAGATGGAAGGGTTATGAAGTCATATGTTTAAAACTGGAGGTGGTATAGCAAACTAAGTATGTACTGAGTACAGTGGGGCCTTGACTTACGAGTGTCCCGACTAATGAGTTTTTCGAGATACAAGCCGTCTCTCGGCTGATTTTTTGCTTTGAGTTGTGAGCTAAAATTCCGGTTACGAGCCAGCTTCAGGTACCCCACCT
>NW_006299479.1:2166977-2168796 GCF_000327345.1 Myotis davidii
GAGTCACAAATGATGAAAACCACCTACCGCTTCCTTACTCTGCCTACCCCGCCCTTAGGCTCCCTTAATGACCCAGAGCTATTGCCCAGTTATTTCTCAAGGACATCTATCTTTTTTATGGCACTTCTTCATCTACCAATGGAATATGAAAGTTTGTTGTCTTCTTTTTAATAATCTGATGACTCATATGAATGAATAGCTCCTTTCAGTAATGACAGTTAGAGTTTCAGTTTAGTGAAAGTACTGTCTTTGGTTGGGCTGACTTGGTCCTGACCACCAGGTTATCTTTTGATGATATAGCCCCTCCAATAAAGCCTTCCTGTCCTCACTGAATGCATTCTACTTTTTTAAATGTTCCCATATTGGAAATAACAACAGAGGGCAATGTTGCCTGCTGTTTAGGACTCAGGGCATTCCTAACCCAACCCTTGCGATTAACCTTAGCTCATGGAGAATGATATGTCAAGAGGCTCTTGTTTCAAAGAACACACTGCAAACAAAGTCAGATATAAATAATTTAAAAACATGGTGATGCATATAATACTTTGAGTATGACTACAAACCTGAAAGAAGACCTGAGGAAGGAGAGCCATTTAGTTTGGAAGACCGAGACAGCTTCAGAGAGGGGAGTCCTCCTTTGCAGGGTTTGATAGGAGCCAATCTATAATAATAAAAGGGTAATATGCTAATTAGACCAGACGTCATTCTGGGCGTCCTTCCGGAAGAAGCCGGGCTGGAGCAAAGCTCGGATCCTGATGCCAGAGGGAAGCCGGTGCCAGTAGCTGGGGGAAGAAGCTGGGCCGGAGCAAAGCTCAAGTCCCGGTACCAGAGGGAAGCTGGTGCCGGCTGGGGAAGGAAGGCCTACTCTTACACGAGTTTCATGCATCAGGCCTCTAGTCACGTATAAAAGCAAAAGGCGACTGCTCCAGATGGAAGGGTTATGAAGTCATATGTTTAAAACTGGAGGTGGTATAGCAAACTAAGTATGTACTGAGTACAGTGGGGCCTTGACTTATGAGTGTCCCAACTAATGAGTTTTTCGAGATACAAGCCGTCTCTCAGCTGATTTTTTGCTTTGAGTTGCGAGCTAGAATTTGGGTTATGAGCCAGCTTCAGATACCCCACCACTAGTTGGCGCAGCAAACGTCACAGTGAACGCCACAACATCAGCCCAGCACCACGTGTCTCACTAGTTCACTTTTTGATTTGACATACGAGTAATTTGAGTTATGAGCTCCGTCATGGAATGAATTAAACTTGTAAGTCAAGGCCCCACTGTACCTATTATGTGGTAGGCATTTACTGTGAGTATGTGTACATTGTTTCCTTTATTCCCACTGCAACCCAATACCAAAGGTAATGTATTTTTCATTTTACAAGTGAGAAAACTGAAATTTGGAGAGTATCAATAATTTGCTTAAAGCCACACAGTAAGAAGCAGGGTCCGAATTTTAAACCATGTCCGAAGTCCATCTAATGCAGTGGTTCTCAACCTTCTGGCCCTTTAAATACAGTTCCTCATATTGTGACCCAACAATAAAATTATTTTAGTTGCTATTTCATAACTGTCATGTTGCTACTGTTATGAATTGTAATGTAAATATCTGATAGGCAGGATGGTCTTAGGCGACCCCTGTGAAAGGGTTGTTCGACCGCCAAAGGGGTCGCGACCCACAGGTTGAGACCCGCTGATCATGCTTTCACAATGCTTTGCAGGATTTTCTCAGCTGATGCTGCTCCATGGGAAACTGAATTGGCTGAAATGGTAGGCAAACATCATCCTTTGCTCTCCCTCTCCTACTTCTCCCCTTCCACCCCC
>NW_006299479.1:2168843-2177646 GCF_000327345.1 Myotis davidii
TCTATTCTTGGCATCAGCTAGTAGAGCAAGTACAAATTCTTTTAGGGAGTAACTACTCTTTACATCTCCACAGGTAAGCCCTGGAGGCCTAGAATGCCCGGGCTCGCTCCTGTCTGGTGTGATATCATCCCCTTCTGAGGCCTCTTTCTCCTGACCATTCTCCTTAACTCCTTAAGGCGACAACAACCCTGCCCTTAGCCATTGGACAGTATCCTCTAGAATGGAAGGAAGCGGGGTGGGAACTGCTGGCCAAATTACGCTGAAGATCCAGCTACACTCTGCCTGACTGTCTTCAGGATCTAGGCTCTGGAAGTCAGTCCAAAGTCAAGGAAGCCAACAGTGCTTTTCCTGGTCATTAGGTTTATCAACTCTCTGCATATAGTGCACGCTCCATTAAGGGAGCTGTGTGATATCTGCAAAAGAAACACAACAACAGTGAGGATGATGGCAGAGGCAGCTCTGAAATAATAGAACCACTTCCTTAGGGGGGAGAAACCTTAAAAGTTAAGTCACTTTCTCATTTCCTTATCTCTACTCATTATTCACACCAAAGCTCATTTAGCAAAGGACACACAGGGCAGCCTTTTACTGCAGAGTGTAGATTCCAGCTCCATCCAGGATGCCAATTTTCTGACCGCTGCAGAGTTGCTCTTGGAACTTGTTCTCCTTGGGAATTAGACTGATGTCTGCTCGCCACGGCTGGTTAGCTGTGATGGTTAGGGCCCTGGGACAACAAGGCCAGGATCATGGGTTTGATGCCAGTGACATCCAGTCAACCATGCCTGGTTCCTTTCCATTCACTCCACAGCCATTTGTTCAATGTTTACTAGATGCCAGATCATGTGCAAGACAATACACAAGATAAAAATGGGCCTATTCTCACTCTAAAGCAGCGGTTCTCAACCTGTGGGTCGCGACCCCTTTGGCGGTCAAATGACCCTTTCACAGGGGTCGCTTAAGACCATCCTGCATATCAGATATTTACATGACGATTCATAACAGTAGCAACATTACAGTTATGAAGTAGCAACAAAAATAATTTTATGGTTGGGTCACAACATGAGGAACTGTATTTAAAGGGCCAGAAGGTTGAGGACCACTGCTCTAAAGGAGCTCACAGCTTAAATGGAAAAACAGCAATGACAGTCAAGTAACAGACAGAGTACGTCATGAGTGGACAAATGGTCCGAGTGCTCTTATCCAAAAGGAAGCAATCCCAGAGCCTTTGCAATGGTCAGAAAATGGCCCTTTCTTGGAGGTTCCAGTCACTGATAGGTCTCACCAGCTTTCTGGATCCTGAGAACCTGTGCTGAGATGCCTGCTGCTACGTATGCCACAGCCTGCCCATGAGAAATGTGTGAAAGGCATCCTGGAAGAGCTGTGTTAATTTCTCAATCTCTTGTGAGTAGAGCCATGGAACAACCCAGGAATCCCAACTAAAACCAGCGCCAGGTGAGTAGGCCTCGGTATCTGGAGTGACAAGTCCAACGGTAGATGCCAGCCCAGGCCAGCAGCTCAGTTTCCAAAGACCTCAAGGGTTAGTGAGTTTAGCACAGGCCAAGGCAGTCCCCAACCTGATCCCCAGGGACATCATAGTCATAGAAAACTGTGTCCTGCTGCCACTCATCACCACAGAGTCAGACAGCCAGTATCTAGCTACCTGACCACTGTCTATACACTGAGCGGCCAGATTATTATGACCACCCCATCAGTCCAATGAAATGAATTAGTTATGCTAATAATAATAAAACCTTGAGAGTATTTGCTTAGGAAGTTTTCAATATTCAGTATTTTTGGAAGTGTCAATGAAGTACTGATGGGGTGGTCATAATAATCTGGCCACTCAGTGTATCTAAGGAGAGAAAGTATGACTGGATCAATGCAAGTAGACCAGGCCTGAGAAAAAACCATACAAGTATTAGACACACAGTGCGATGCAGTGATGTAGTATTACTACTCTTACCACAATGCTATGGCCAAATCACCCCATTGAATTTCTGGTGTTTGAAATAAGGGTGGTCTTCCCATTGACCAGAGAAGTGTGTTGAATAATACAGCATGGAAATGACTTCCACAGGTACCTGTCATTGCTCAGAAATAAAGGCAGAAAGATTGCTGGGGAAGAGGGTGGCCAAGAGTAAGGCGACAACAACCCTGTCCTTAGCCTTTGGACAGTATCGTCTAGAATGGAAGGGAGGGGGTTAGGGGGTGGGATTCTAGAATCTAGATCCAGACAGACTTCGGATCTCTTCCTAGCTCTACCACTTACCCACTGTGTACCTTAGGGCAAGCTTACTGAAGGTCTCCTTACCTCAGTGCTTTATCTGTAAAATAGAAATGATAGCTCTGCCCCCACAGGGTGGCTGTGAGGGTCACACAGATTGGATGTCAAGTATTGCAGAAGAAATCAAAATGTGCCAGACACCTTCCCTCATTTTATTTGCATCTGAAAAAGGTTTACCACCTCCCCAGATATGCAAGGCTTTGAGGTCTTGAGTGACAGATCTGCTAGATATCCAGAGTAACCATTTGAGCTGCCACTTCATTCTGTCAGATCTCCTTCGAACCGCCCCAGTGGGTGATTGGGAGAGCATTAGGGGCTTGTACTTCTTTGCTCCTGCTAATTTCTGGTGCTCCAAAACCAAGGAGGAAGGTGATGCTAACTGCTACATTGCATGTTATAGAGGCTGGAGATTAAAACGAGCTGCGTGTAGCCAGACCCTGTTTATAACCCCAGCACGTTAACGGCTGCCATTTAGCAAGCCCGGGTGCTGTAATTATTACCTGAAGTAAATAATATAGTCAGCACTTTATAAAAAATGCAAACTCCTCAGCCTTCCTTTGGTTCTCTGAGCAATACCATTAATTATGATAAACTCTTCTGATATTTGTGTGACTGTGGCAGGTAATTTTTTAGATATTCCTCTACAGCTTGACATCAATCATTGTCCACTTAACATAAATTAGGTCTGACACTCCATGGCTGAATTTAACCACGTATTATGCCTCATTCAGGGAAGATAATTCTCTTCTTAAATATGTATTAAATTGTTTTGAAGAGTTGTTGTTTTTTTTTATAGCAGTGGATATTTTGGGGCTTTGGTTCCATTGTTCTCAATGCATAGAATTCCCGCAGGGAATTTTAGCCATCCTGTCTTTCAGTTCCATGAAAAGGATAAATTACCAGGAGAACCCTAGGACTTCTGGATTTAGTGTCTTTAAATGTTTTTTTTTATATGCATTTTTTTAATGCTCAGTTAACATGCCCCCCACATTGCCTTACAGTCTGTTGCCTTCTTATTATTCACAACTTATTTAATGAACCTGACAAGGTTGATTCTCATTAATTGACAATTTGCAAAAGTCCTGGAGTGTTGATTGCGTATTTTTCCAGAGGGTCTGGATTTGCAGAACAGAAACATCCCGGGAGGAATGTGGGAGCGATAGTCTCCCCACGTAGCAAAGTCACATAATATTAGGACACCAGGCAGAACTTCCTGCGGGCATTCATTTTTTCCTTCTCTTCTTCCTCTTCCCCCAAAGATTCAAAGACTTTGAGTTGTCTTTGGAAGCATGTCTAACAACTCTCCAGATCAACATGGTCTTGGAGAGGAACCTCCTCACTTATCAGGTCTGCACTCTGAGTTGGAGAAATCTTACGATGCCTGTGATCCAATAATTTACATAGCAATGCCCCAGAACTAAACATAGCAATTGATAAAGGCTACATTTTTATATATAGTCTTAAAAAGTCTTTGCTAATTCTGAGAGCTAGTCATAATGGTGCCCCTTCTACAGAGCCTCTGCCTGTAACCCTGATGGCCAGGTCTAGTCAAGCCTAGCTCCTAGTCACATGAAGACTTGTCTCATTTTTGAGATCATATATCTCTCCAGGATGGGAACCTCATCTTGGCCATCTTAGCATCACCTTTGGCTCAGCATATGTCTTCACATGACAGCCTCCCTAAATACTTAATGAATTTGTTGAACGATTGTAGTGAATACGTTTACATCAAATGGTAGCTGTTTAAAGACCAGGTGCCTGAGCCACAAGTAAAATGGCCAAGTATAAACTACAGCTAAGGACGACATCTCTAAAACATGTTTCAGAGCATTTCCTAGGATAGGGCACCCCAAAGATAATAGTAATAATAATAATAGTCCTGATTGCCTACAATACGTGAGACACTCACTGTGATTTAGGACATTACAGATTTATGGGAATTCTGCCCTAACAGGAGCTCCCGGTTGAGACAAGATATTCTCCCCTCTAATCTCACTCTGTGAAATGCTGCCCGGCCTGATGGATTTGCCAAGCTAAGCTGGCTCTGGTGGGAGCGGAAACAATTTGTCAACTTCAAAGGGGTTGTGAGCATGAACATGTATGGAAGAGGAAGTTTGACATGGCCTAGAATGTCAATCCAGAACTTGTAGCCCACGCCAGACAAGCCAGGAAGGAAATAGCCCAAGGACACTAAAGGGGGTGACACAAAGCCCTGTGCAGTTGGCTCTGGTTAAGGATTGACAGCAGGGAAGGGTGACATCCTTGATTTATAGGCAGTAAGAGTTTCAAGTTCCCGTAGAAATGGGCCTCACTTCAAATTAAAGCAGCTGTTTATAGAAATGAAAGGGGAATTAAATCCCCAAACCTCCACACTAGCCCCTGGCTTCTCTTCTGAAGCTTCAAGTGTCTGGGGAAAGTGTATGTTGACTCAACAAGAACAGTCAACTGGAGAATTGCGTGTAGCAGGTACCTGAGATTCCTGCTTGTAAACATGGCCCCGGGGTCTCTGTCTTAAGGAAACTGACACCTGAAACAGGGACCAAGATGATCGATGGAAGAATGAGTTCTGAACAAATGTGAAAATATACTGGGAGGAGAGGGAAACAGGAATTGAGTCCTATGAAGGGTTTGAGGGTGGAGATGGGCTGAGTGCAAAAAGGAGGGGTGGAGGAGCCTCGGAATTGCCACCATCTGCCCACTATCTGCCCACTGTGGGCACCTAGGACATGTGGTCTACTCCTAGACGGGCCCCTAACTGTACTACCCAGCAACATGGCATGAATGCATCAAAATCTCAGCCTAATCCTCCTTAGGTTATGACTGTGGCTAGAAAGCCAGGGTGGTTTCACATGCCTCTGTCAAACCCCTCAGCAGAAGTAACAATAACAGATACTATTTACCAGCTATTTAGTCTTTAATGTGCATTGTTCTACCCTTTCCACACAGAATAATTTGCTTAATCCTCATACAAATGCTAAGAGGCAGGAAATACTACTATGCCCCATTTCACGGATGAAAAACCTGGGACACAGAGAGGTTAGATAACCTCACTGAGGCCACACAGTTCATGGTAACTGAGGCAGCTGGGGTCTAGTCTACTCCAGAGTCACCCTCTTCGCTGTAACAGCACACAGTTGGTACAGCCAGGGCCGCCAGGGGCTTCCATAGTCGCTGAGGAAAACGTGTTCATGGCAGGCTGTCCCAGACACCTAGACAGTGGTCAGCTTATTCACAAACATGTAATCCAATGCAACCATCAACTCTTCACTCTTCAGACCCATGTCACACTTCTCTTTTCTTCCTGGCTGTATGGCATGTGACCTGCCTGCCACAGCCTCTCTCTTTTAGCGCAGTCTCTGAGTAAACATGGAAAGTTCTTGATCTCCCTGAACGAAGGTGGCAAGTGTTTAAACTGATTCTGTAGCCTGTGGATGTTTCCCTGGTTTTTACTTTCAAAATGTATCTCAATCCTGTCCAACTTCATGATCATCTCTCTAGTCCAGTGGTCAGCAAACTGCGGCCCCTTGAGTGTGGCTCTTCCACAAAATACCACGTGCAGGCGCGCACGTACAGTGCGGGTGAAACTTCGTGGCCACCCTCAAGGGGCCAAAGAGCCGCATGTGGCTCGCGAGCTGCAGTTTGCCGACCACAGCCTAGTCCAAGCCACAGTCCTCTTTTCTCCAGATTACAATGGTATATCTCAAACAATCTCCCTAATCTATATTTGTTTTATTATAAGACAACCAAGTTGCTCTCTTAGGACTATAAGTCACACTGCATCATCCTTTGGATTAAAACCTCTCAACACAATCTCATTGCACTGAGATTAAAAGTCAACCCTGATTCCTACTTCTTTGTCCTTTTCCTCTAAAAGTTCTTTTCACTAATTATGCTTCAATTCCACTGCCTACTCTTTTTTTTTTTTTTTATTTCTGAGCCTGTCAAACCCTTTCTCACCTCTGGCAATTTATATTTATGCACATTTTTATGGAAATACTCTTCCCTCCTGATGTATGCGGCACCGGCCTCTTCTTCTTCAAAGATCAACTCAGATAGCACCTTCTCAAAAAGGTCAATGCTGAACATTTTATTTCAAGGGCTTTCTTCAGTAAGCCTATATTTCATCATTCTCTCCATGGCCTTCATAATATAATCACAGTGATATTATGCAAATAATATTCTATAAATAAAGGCAATAATTTTATCCATGTATTTTTTTTAATTGTTGGTCTCCTCCATTGGAAAGTAAGCTTCAAGGAACATAAATCTTATTCATTGTTTTCATTCCCATATTTACATAACCTCTCATACAGTAAGCACACAATAAATAATGTTGATTGGCTGGATGAATGTATAAATGAATACCTCAATAAAGGGATGGACCATGATGTATTTAAAGATTAAACAAAGTAGGCAACATATCAAATCCCTGAGTAACATTTGACAAAAATAAATACACAACAAAGCATTAAATGGGATCCAAACTTACCTTCTCCCAGCTCCAAACTGGATTTAAAACTAAATTATGAATCAATCAGCCTGAATAACCACCTGAAGACTAGCTGAACAGAAATATTATAACCAAGAATTTAGAGGAAAAGTCACATAGGGACTGTAACAACGGCATAGATAAGGATGGGGCTGTCCCTACACTCACCTGCAGCAATGGAGAGCCTGGAGGGATATCTCAGCCACAAAGATCTTCCCTTAAGTCGGGCACTGGGATCCCCAACCCAGAGCACCAGAGCCAGGAAGAGGAGCCCACATAACATCTGGCTGTGAACATCTGCAGGGATTCTGTTCACAACAGAAAGACTGTAGTCTGCTAGAAACCCCAGCTCTCTCTTAAAATGTGGACACACAAAATCTTGTTCTAGGCCAGTCACCTGGGGCTTTAGTGGAGGGAAGGTGACTTAGAGCAAACTGGTGTCCTACAGAGAATATCTGGGTTGCATAGCTCTGAGGAGAGATCCCTGTGCTGAGTCCCTGTCCCATACCAGCCACAGAGGCCATCTTTTCTGGGTCAGAGACCTAGAGGGCACCTAACCCTGCCATCCTGACTCCCTGTAGCCCCACCCTGCCCAGCTCCTGGCTGGTAGAAAAGTCTGCTGTATCTTGGGTTGATGGCATGCTCTGCCTTGGGGAAACATTAAGGAGATTCAGGCCAAATGAGGAGTTGTGGGAGACTTGGGAAGTCACTGAGTTGTGTGGCTTTGGGGTGGGAGCAATTTTAATACCCTCTGCATGCCACTGGTACCACCCCCAGAGAGTAGACCCTGTAGCTGTTTTCCTGACTCCTGGTGGTACTGCCCTGCTGAGCTCGCATCCCGCAGAGGAGTCTGCTGGCCGCACCCAACTGTGTGTGCTTTTATTCTTGGGGAGCTCTGGAGTTGAGGCCACTCCCCATTCCCTACTGGGTGCCTGACTAATGTTGCACCCAAACAGGAGATCCACTAGCCCCACCCCGCTCCCACCCCAGTTCTGCACCAACCATATCAAGCTCAGGCCTGAGAAAGAGACTGCACACCTGTCAGAATGGCTAACAGTAATAAATCAACAAACAACAAGTGTTAGTGAGGATGTGGAAAAAAGGGAACCCCTTGTTTTTAACGTGCATTGTTCTACAATTTTCACATATAATAACTTGTTCAAGCCTCATAAAAATGCTAAGAGGCAGGAAATACCATTGCAATTGGGGCGACCACTATAAAAAAGTGTAGAGGGTCCTCAAAAATTAAAAAATGGAACTGCCTTATGACCTCATAATTCCACTTCTGGGAAAATATTCAAATAAATCCAAAATACTAATTCAAAAGAATATATGTACCCCTATGTTCATCACAGCATTATTTACAATAGCCAGGATATGGATGTAGCCCAAGTGTCCATCTGTAGATGAATGGATAAAACATGGTGGTACAGTTACAGCACGGAATACTACTCAGCTGTAAAAAAGAAGATCTTACCTTTTGCTACAGCATAGATGGACCTGGAGGGTATTAGGCTAAGAGAAATGTCAGACAGAGAAAGACAAATACCATGTGATTTCAATTACATGTGAAATCTGAAGAACAAAATAAACAAAATAGAAGAGAGTCATAGATACAGAGAACAGACTGACAGTTGTCAGAGGGGAGGAGGATTTGGGGTTGGGTGAAAAGTTTAAGTATAGGCTGGCCACTCTGTGAACTACATGATTTTCTAAGCACTTTGCTGTACATCTGAAACTAATGAAAATAATACTGAATATAAACTGTAAATGAAAAATTAAAAAACATGAATTTTTTTAAAAAGGAAAGAAAGATGGTATATTTTTCTCACTCATTTCAGTGTCAGAACCTTAAAAAAAACCCTAAATATACAAACACAGTGTATACATATTCCATGCAAATATAAAAATAAATGATGTAATTTGAAGTTATTTGGATAGAGGTTATAGGGTTAGGGATTTCTCTAGGAAGTTTCCTTAGGAGCAAATCCTCATTTTACAGTAATTTCTATGACCAAATAAGAGATAGG
>NW_006299479.1:2177946-2186885 GCF_000327345.1 Myotis davidii
TAAAATGTCAATCTTGTTTTCAACTGCCCCCCCCCGCCCTTTTCTACAGACAGCTGAGCCCTTTGGCAGCTGCAACCACAACACTTTTTCACGACAGGATTTAGAGCGGAGGCACCAAGTGGGACACCAGGGACATCTGGTGAGCCAGAGAGGCCAGAAGAATGGTAGTCGGAGGAAAATGACTTTTCCATCAGAACAGAAGTCTCCAGAAAGCCTAGAATCCTGAAGGATCGCAGCACCGGAGGCTTCACCTAGTAGATTTTAATCCTAGAAAAGGAGTTTAATACATAATGTGCTGTCAGGATATGAGTTTGGGAGCAGATTGAGCTTAAGTCAAATACTCTGCATTTACAAAGCCCGCTGATTAATAAACACCCACCAAATTTTGCCCTTTCTCTACAATACATTCCAGAAAATGGATGGATATTATTTTTCTCATCCCTCCTAAGCTGTAACATGAGAGAAGCAATATGATTACATATTGCTGGAAAGAAATGCATTTGCAGAGAATTATAAATCATATCCTTTTGTTTGGTTAGCATTTTTTGTTTATTTGTGTCTAATGCAAAGAACAGGGGAAATTTCCATAATTTGCATTCTATAACCTGCAGTACATATGACAGGAGAGGAAAAAATCTAATCGTGAAAATGTGTTTTGCCTTTCTGGGCCAAAAGCAAAATAGCGCCAGGTTGAAATATTCATCTGTTTCTCCTGCCAGGGCTCATTCCTTTTAGTGACAGTCCTCTGCCCTTAAAAACAAACAGACAAACAAAAACTCTTAGCGATGTTCTCACCAAGATATTGGTCAAAATACAAATCTTTGTCTTCCAGTCTAGTCTTTTCCATCATTAATAACGGAAGGGATGCACTTCTTTCTGAGGAGGAAAAAGATTGCTTCTCATGTGTTTTGTTTGTAAAACAGAATGTGACACCGGGTGTATTTTGCACCGATTCTGAGAGGGGGGAAAAATATGACCGGCAAATACATCTGCAGAATTATATACACCCAAGACAGGAACACTGTGTAAGGGAGGATTCTTCAAGTGGGTTTGCGTACGCTCTGCATTCAGAAACCACATTTCATGGCAGTGTTCAAGTCTGTGAAGGAATAATGCTTGAGTGTCTGAGCAGGCTTTATCATTATTTTTCTCTGGATCCATTCAGGGCAAGCGAAGAGGATATATATTTAAATGTTAGTATAAAATCTTTAAGCCAGGCAATTTGAAAGTCGTTGAAACTCTGAGGGTAATAAGATATGAGACTGTGTTCCCAGGGAGTCTGGATATTATAATCCATTTCAAATAGTGTTAGTTATGTGCTACATATCCACTGACATACTCCAGGGCAGATATAGAACAACTTAATCCACTTGTATCTTTGTGTGATCTATACATTCACATACAAAGATGCACTGAGATATATATGCATTAGTGGTAAAGATGTTTATAATAAATAAATGGGCAACATGAGATGAAGATATTTGGTTTTCAATAACTTTTATATGTATATATATTGATTTTATATATATATATATACTGATTTCAGAAAGAAAGGGAGAGGGAGGAGAGAGAGATAGAAACATCAATGATGAGAATCATCGATTGACTGCCTTCTGCACACCCTGTACTTAGGATCCATACCGCAACCTGGGCATGTGCCCCTGACCAGAATCGAACCCAGGACCCTTCAGTCTGCAGGCTAACTCTCTAACCACTGAGTCAAACTAGCTAGGGCAACTTTCTTTTTAGAGCAATTTTAGGTTCACAGAAAAATTAAGGGAAAGGTACAGAGATCTCCCATGTACTCCCAGTGCCCACACATACATAGCCTTCTTTATTATCCATATCTCTCACCAGAGTGGTGCATTTGTTATAACTGATAAATTCACATTGACATAGTTTAATCACTGGAAGTCCATAGTTTACATCATGGTTCACTCTTAGTGTTGTACATTCCATGGGTTGGAGACATGTACAATGATGTGTACCTACCATTAGAGTACCGCACAGAGTATTTTTCACTGCCCTAAAATTTCTCTGGGTTCTGCCTATTCATTCCAATTTTTGGCAACCACTGACCTTTTTAATGTCTCCATAGTTTTGCATTTTCCAGCATGTCATGGAGTTGAAGTCATACAGTGTGTACACTTTTCAGATTAGTTTCTTTTACTTAGTAACTAGAGGCCCAATGCAAGAAATTCATACCAGAGTAGGCCTTCCTTCCCCCTGCTTCCAGCACTGGCTTCCCTCTGGTACCCGGGACTCGGACTTCCCTCGCAGCCCGGCTTCATCCAGCAGGTCGTCCGGAAGGACATCTGAAAGGATGTCTGGTCTAATTGCAATTATGCTTTTACTATTATAGATGTGCATTTAAGTTTCCTCCATGTCTTCTCATGGCCTAGAAGCTCATTTGTTCTCAGTGCTGAATAATAGTCCATTGTCTGAATGTGCACCAGGTTATTTATCCATCCACCTACTGCAGGACATCTTGCTTGCTTCCAAACTTTGGCAATTATGAATAAAGCTGCTATAAACATCCTTGTGAGGGTTTTGGTGTGGACACAAATTTTCAAATAATTTGAGTAAATATCAAGGAACACAATCATACAGTAAAATGCCCAACCCTTTTTCAAAGTAGCTGTACCATTATGCATTTAAACCAGCAATAAATGAGAGTTCCTGTTGTTCCACATCTTGGTCACTATTTGATGTCAGTGTGCCAGGTTTGGGCCATTCTAAGAGGTGGGCAGTGGTATCTCACTGCAGTTTTAATTTTCGCTTTCCTGATGACATGTGATGTGGAGCCTTTTTTCATAGGCTTACTTGGCATCTGAATATCTTCTTTGCTGAGGTATCAAAGTCTTTGGTCATTTTTTAAAATTTGGGTTGTTTATTTTCTTATTGTTATGTTTTAAGAGATTGTAGAACAGTCTTTTATCAGATAAGTCTTGCAAATATTTTCTCTCCATCTGGCTTATTCTTTTTATTCTCTTGACATTGTCTTTCACAGAAAAGAATTGTTAAATTTTAATGAAGTCCAAATTATCAATTATTTCTTTCATGGATCATGATTTTGGTGTTGTACCAAAAAATATAACATTTTGAGTTAGTTTTTATGAACGATATAAAATCTCTTGCTAGAGTCACTATTTTTTTGTTGGCATGTGAATTATTTGTTGAAGGAACTATCTTTGCTTTATTGTATTGCCTTTTCTCCTCTGACAAAGATCAGTTGACCATCCTTACAGTATGTGGGCTTAATTTTGGCTCTCTATTCTGTTCCTCGTTGTATTTGTTTATTGTTTTTCAATTATAACACTCTCTTAATTACTATTGTTTTATAATAAGCCTTAAAGTCAGGTAGTGGCAGACCTCCAAATTTACTCTTCAACATCATGTTGGCTTTTCCGGGTCTGGTGTCTCTCCAAATAAACTATAGGATTAGTTTGCTGATATCCATAAAATAACTTGATAGGATTTTGACTGGGATTGCATTGAATCTCTAGATCAAGTTGGGGAAAACTGACATCTTGACAATAATACATCGTTCTATCTATGGACATAAAGTATTGCTTTGTTTAATTTAGTTCTTTGATTTTGTTCATCATAGTTTTATCATTTTCCTCATATAAACTTCATGCATATTTTCTTATGGTGGGTGTTTTTCATTTTTGGGGGGTGTTAATGTAGATAATATTCTTTAAATTTCAGATTCCACTTCTTTACTGTTGATATAAAGGAAAGCAATTGACTTTTGTAATTAACCTTGAAATCCTTCAACTTTACTATCATTGCTTATTATTTTTATTGTCATTTTTTTTGGTTTTTCTACATAGACAATCATGTCATCTATGAACAAAAATAGTTGTATATCTTCCTTCCCAATCTGTATACGTATTTCCTTTTCTTGCCTTATTACATTAGCTTGAACTTTCAGCTCAGTTATTGGAAAGTAATGGCAAGGGGGGGACAATCTTTGGCTTGCACCTGATCTTAGTGGCATATAAAATAATGTGAGCTATAGATTTCATATACATTTTCTTTATCAAGTTCTTTTCTATTCCTAGGTTAGTGAGAGTTTAATTATGAATGGATATTGAATTTTTTCAACTGCTTTTTTTACATGTATTGATATTATCATGTAGTTTTCTTTTATAGTCTACCAGTGAGATAAATTAGATTTATTTTCAAATATTGGGCCAGTATTGCATCCCAGGATAAATTCTACTCAGTTATGGTTTATAATTATTTTAACCCACTTTTGGATTAACTTTCCTCATATTTCATTGAGAAATTTGGAAACTATGTTCATGGGAGATATTGGTCTGCCATTTTCTTTTCTTGTAATATCTCTGTCTTTGCTTGTTTTGGGGATTAGGGTACTGCTGTCCTCATAGAATGAGATGGGACATATTCCCTATGCTCCTATTTTCTGTGTGGGTTTACAGAGAAATGATTCTATTTCTCCCTCAATGTTTGGTAGAATTCACCAGTGAACCCATCTGGATCTGGTACAATATTTCAGATTTTCATGGCAAAATGAGTCTCAGCCATGTGTGACATAGCCCAGAAATTTGACAGGATAAAAGCCAGGAGGAGTTAGGATTTATTGGTTCTGAGAAAACCAATATTAATATCAAAAGTATGCAGAGGTAAGAAGGAGGGTTGGCAGAAGAAGTCATATGCTAAAAGCTCCGTAGGAACTGACATGAGTCAAGCATGAGGTCTTTTTTACAAAAAAATTAGCTGAGAGTAAATTAAAGAACCTGAAGAGGACTAGAAATTATTTTTTTATTATTAAACCCAACATAATCGTTCTGAATTTAATTTTCTGCCTATATAGAACTGCACTCATGCTGGCTCTGGCTCTATGGAGTCCTAATGAAACCACTTACACCTTGACAGTTTTGATGATTGACAAGTTAATTGCTGGGTTGGTATGAGTTTGGATAAATCAGGAGGAGGTTTAACATTTTAGTGAACACACACACACACTCACTCACTCCCAAGCACTTTAACTCTAATAATTTCTGTTAGATCTCTGCTGTTCTGATAATGTATTATGGTGTAGCAAACCAACTGAAAATGTTTTTATTATGCTTAAAAATTATTGTTAAGGAATTTGAATATGGCATAGCAGAGATAGCTTGTCCTATTGCATGATGTCTGGGACTGCAACCTTAAAAGTTTAAAGACTTAGCCCTAACATGTTTGGCTCAGTGGATAGAGCATCAGCCTGTGATCGGAATCGAACTGAAGGGTCCCAGGTTCGATTCTGATCACGAGCATGTACCTTGGTTGCGGGCACATGCCCAGTAGGGGGTGTGCAGGAGGCAGCTGATTGATGTTTCTCTCTCATCGATGTTTCTAACTCTCTATCCCAGCGGTTCTCAACCTGTGGGTTGCAACCCCTTTGGGGATCGAACGACCCTTTCACAGGGGTCGCCTAAGACCATCAGAAATCACATATATAATTACATATTGTTTTTGTGATTAATCACTATGCTTTAATTATATCCAATTTGTAACAATGAAATTGGGGGTCACCACAACATGAGGAACTGTATTGAAGGGTCACGGCATTAGGAAGGTTGAGAACCACTGCTCTATCCTTCTCCCTTACTGTCTGTAAAAAATCAATAAAATATATCCCCTATCCTTTTCTAATCATTCATGTTCTTCAAACTAATTGAGATTTTAGTCCATTAACCATTTACTTTCATCTTATCCATCATCCCTCTTTTTTCTTCTTTTCTCTTTTTATTCACCTTAGATTACTCCTCTATTATCCATGTCAGATTGCATAGTCCATATTTTTAATAATATTCTTTCTAATGCCCTTAAACTCATTTTCCCTTTTTTTACCATTCATTCTTTTAAGGGTCTTTTGAAAATGAAACCCAGGAAAACTTTTTAAAAATATTTTTTAATTAATTTCAGAGAGGTAGGGAGAGGGAGAGAGAAATAGAAACATCAATGATGACAGAGAATCATTATGGCTACCTCCTGCTTGCCCCACACTGGTGACTGAGCCCGCAACCCAGGAATATATCCTTGACCAGAATCGAACCTAGGACCCTTCAGTCCACAGGCCGAAGCTCTATCCACTGAGCCAAACCAGCTAGAGCCCCAGGAAATTTTTTTTATTCCTACTCTCATAAGCCCTCTTGAGGCAATGCTTGAATGGAGAAAAGGAAAAGAGAACTGCCTAGAAGGAAAAACAAAGTTGGCTAATATTTCAAAGAGAATATCCAGCCACATGAATATTTTAAAAGTTAATTTTGCTAATTACTGGGAGGGAGCAGTTCAGTGCACTATCAGAGTATGGAGTAGCGATCCCAACTCTTCCCTCCTTAAGGGCCCCAGGAATAGGGTGTAGGCTTCTGATTAGTAAGACCATGGCGCCCATTCCTCCTCTTGTTGTTTAGGCTTCAAGTTGGCAGGGGTGCATTAGCCCTTGTTCTTTCTTTACAAACGTCTCAGCATTCTGCCATCTCTAATTTGTTGTTTTAAGGACTTTCCTAGACAACTGTTGACTTCCCTCTTCTTTTGTCTGAAAAAGATTGACAGGTGTATGTGAAGATGGGGGGAAATGAAAAATTTCCCCAAACTCGGCCTTCCCTTACGATGAACCTTGGCTCTGCATTGGTACCCCAGTGCTACCCAGCAGCTATAGGAATCACCATGGATACAGGTGATGCTGTTGAACATCTGGACATGCATCCTCTGTTGAGCTTTGACGAAAACATTAATTTCTAAGCATATTTTTTAAAAATATATTTTTAGTGATTTCAGAGAAGGGAGAGGGAGAGAGGGATAGAAACATCAATGATGAGAATCATTGATTGGCTGCCTCCTACACACCCCGCACTGGGGATCAAACCCACAACCTGGGCATGTGCCCTCGACCAGAATTGAACCCAGGACCCTGCAGTCCACAGGCTGATGCTGTATCCACTGAGCCAAACGAGCTAGGGCTTTCTCTGAAATTTAACAAGAGCTGATCATTGTCTTCAGAGATGGAGAAAATGACAAGTGGATATCCTAAGTTACTATGAAGAAACAACAGCACATCCTGAGTCCTGACTTTCAATCCCTTCTCACTTTCCACCAAATGGTCTGGTCATTCCACACTTGCTGACCATCAGCTAGCAATCATTGCCTTGTCCTATAGCAAAGTCAGTGCACATCGGAGTCTCGTTTCCTCATCTGAGCACCTGAAGAAAGCCAACGACCTTCTCACGCTCAACCTGCTCTATTTCTGATGGATCTCCCTGCACCGATTCTGCCGGTCTCCGAGAGCTGGGAGGAGATAGCTACCAGGCCCTTCCATTGCATGTGGTCTGTCAGTCGCCAACAGGGGTTTGTGGCGGTTGGCCCTTCTATCTGTATTAAAAATTATAGCAATTCATTTAGGCACCGCTGTTCCTCCCAGGCAACCGTGTGATGACACAGTTGGCCCATTAACTCTGCAGCTGCATAGCAGATTACTCACTGGGTGCTGTGTGGCCACAGCCACATACAGAATTAGGGGCAGGCCGTCTTGTGTGTCTGTTGGGTGGCTGGAGACAACATCCCTCAGGAGAGCCTCGCTACTGCTCATTCTGCTCTTCCTGGAGCTTTCCATTGAGTAAAAAGTATGATGGCCTTCATCGACTCTTGCAAGAACACCGACTGATGACTTCCTCAAATAACCTGCGGTTTTGTAAACACATATTTGTTATAATGGATCTTGAAAGCTCTCCAGGACAAGAACTCTGTGTGACTCTCCTGCTGTAGCATTTAACATCATCACATATGCTATTAGGCTCCGTGATTTTTCACTTACCCTGAGAAACACATTCTCCTTTTATACAAATATTTCACCGCTATCTATGTATAAATGTTGTAAAGATTTTAACATAAATGGAATACAAACGTGCAGAAGCGACTTCCATTTTCACTGCATGTCAGAAATACAAGGAGAACTTTTCTTGGCACAGAGACTGAAAGTATTTCCAAGCCTTCTCTAGCGCTGGCTTCTCTGGCCCTCTCAGAGATGTGCAAGGCATGATGGGAAGTAGCTTCCAGTGCAAAAATAACTAGGCCAAAGATGGCAAACACCTTGTCTCAGGGTTTACAATGAAAGCTAATCAGATTTCTCACATTTCTAGTTTGGAACACAATGAGATAGAGCATATTAGTCAGAGAGATGTAGGAGAAAAGTCAGCAAAACACGTTGAAGAATTCTTCTCCAATGTGCCACCACAACTGGGTCTGCCAATTCCTTCCCTACAATGACAGATGCACCCCTATTCCCACAACACATCACAGAGCGCCCCTGTATCAGTGTGCTAGAGCTGCCATAACAAAGTACCACAGACCGGGTGGCTTCAGCCTCAGACAATTATTTTCTCACACTTCTGGAGGCTGGAAGTCTAGGATGAAGGTGGCGGAATGTTGGGCTCCTTCTGAGGCCTCTCTCTCTGGCCTACAGATGGACATCTTCTCGCTGTGTCCTCACATGGTCTCCCTGTGGTTGTGTTCTACTCTCTTCTTTTTTAAAAATTTTTTAATTGTTTACATTATTACATATGTGTCCTTATCCCCACATTACCCCCTCATCCCCCTACTCATATGTTGTCTGTGTCCATTGGTTAGGCCTATATGCATGCATATATGTCCTTTGGTTGATCTCTCCCCCTTGCCCCCATCCCCATTCTCTCTGAGATTGGTCAGACTGTTCCATGCACCCATGCCTCTGGATCTATTTTGTTTGACCATTTATTTCAGTCATTAGATTTAGCATATGAGTGAGATCATGTGATACTTGTCTTTCTCTGACTCACTTATTTCACTTAGCATAATACTTTCCAGTTCCCTCCATGTTATCTCAAAGATACTTCTTTTTAAAAAATATATGTTATTTTTAATTTAAATTATTTGTTGTTTAAAGTATT
>NW_006299479.1:2187044-2188334 GCF_000327345.1 Myotis davidii
GATTTGCATCTCTCGTGATTAGTGACTTTGAACATGTTTTCATATGTCTCTTGGCCTTCTGTCTTCTTTCGCAAAGTATCTATTTAGGTCCGTTGCCCATTTTTTGATTGGGGTGTTTATCTTCCTTTTATTAAGTTGTATGAGTTCCCTGTAAATGTTTACTCTCCTCTTCTTATAAGGAAATCAGTCAGATTGCATTAGGCTCACCCTAGAAGCCTCATGTTAACTTAATCATTTCTTTAAAGGTCTCATCTCCAAATACCATCACATTCTGGGGGCTGGGGGTCAGGGACATACAAATGTTGGCAGGACAAATGTAGCCCATAACAGCTCTCCCCAGGTGAGATCTACATACTACGGGCAGGGTCTTTCATAGAAAGAGTTTAGCTCATGGTTTCTCAGAACTGGCTGCGTATCAGAACCAGCTTGGGAACGGAGAAAGCTATGGATGCTCAGGCCCCACCCCAGAACGAAGACTTTATCTCCGGGGGAGGGGCCTAGCCTTGAGCAGTTTTAGAAGCTCCTCAGGTGAGACCAGTGTACCTGTAGATTGGAGTCCACAAGATTCACTCAAAAGAGGCAGAGAGGGAGGAGCTGAGGGGCACGTCCTCCATTCCTCTCTCCATCCCACCAATCACCTGAGCTTCTCCTCTTCCCAGGAAGACAGGTGAGTAAAGAGACCAACCACCCCACAGGAGTTTCCTTGCAGATGTCAGGATACTGTGGCTAGGTAGCCTGGCTCCGCAGGGACTCAGGGGTCACACACAGTCACACGGAGGACCGTCTTCTCCTCCTCGCTCCTTCTGACATCTGCAAGGGAGGTGGTGCCCAGTTTCTCGTCACCAAGGCTCGTGTTTCAGGGCGTAGGCACAACCCTCCTAAACCTTCATTTCAGACAGCGTCTCATGGCCAGCACACGGTTCCGCTGCCTTTGCATGAGACAGTTGGGGACCATGGAATGCTGAGATTCAGTTCATTCCCTGCACCCTCCGGCTACTGGATCTCAGTTCTGGGCAGCCAGTCAACGCATCAGGGATCCACCAAAGCAAATAATTTTGTTTCTGCACAGCAGGCTGATTTCAGTAACCAGCAAGAATTCATTACCGCTCTGGTTCGTGCGAGCTCACTAGGAACAGAGCGTTGTGAATTATTTGGAGACGCCCCTTTCCCTATAAATTGGTTTCAATATATGTTTCAAACAACTAGGCCAGGTTCGGGAGTGGCCTCTTTGTTGCCTTTCCTTCTTTAGGCAAATGGGTGTTCAAGTGCCTCTCTTTACAAGACATATCT
>NW_006299479.1:2188357-2192335 GCF_000327345.1 Myotis davidii
GAGAATGCTGAATTGGTGAATAAATACATGCATTAGACCTCAGCTATGCAGACCTGGGGCTGCAGGACACCTGGGTTCTCTTCCAGGCACCCCCACGTACCATTTCTATGAAATCTGGAAAAGTCACTTACCTCATGTCTAACAGAGGTGCGAACTGAACTGGCCTCGATCCACATGAGGTGGCATCTCTGTATGAATAACATATAAAATGTTCTCAATGACAAAAGGAGAGAAAAAGAGAGGTGCCAGATAGTTCCCATTGACTTAAATTAACTAAGGTTTTACTGACATCTGCTGTGTGCCAGGGACTGTGCTGGCACACGAAGATAAGGTACCAAGGCAGGCAAAATGAGACTCTGCCACGGAAAAGTTCACCTGGAACACAGACCTGGTTAGCATGGTAGTGAGGGGGCTAGACTATGCCATCCGAAATATGCTATTTCGGCATTTTGATTTTTTTATCCTCATCTGAGTTTATGTTTTGTTTTGTTTTTTATTTTAGAGGGAGGGAAGAAGAGAGAGAGAGAAACATTAACGTGAGAGATACATTGATGGGTTATCTCGATTTACCTGCTCCAACCAGGGATCAAACCCATAACCTAGGCATGTACCCTGACCAGGAATCAAACCCACAACCTTTTGGTGTTTGGGACTACACTCCAACCAATCAGGCCATCCGGCCATGGCTACATAGTGATTATTTTGAATTAAAGTTACTTAAGAAACAGCCAGCACAAGGACACCCTGATCTGCCTTTGTCCCCTGAAAGCAGAAAATTAATTTCCCCTGTGAAAGGTGCACTCCTGTCCTAAGGGATAAAGAGACATCCTTGTCACCAGAGATGGAGAATTCAGAGCCCAGAAGGCTGCATACACAAACCTTTTTGCTTCCTTGCTAATTCACTCCCCCACACTCAATCCCTTCGTCTTGTCCATTCTTCACAAATGTATGGATTCTTTGTCTAAAAGGCATAACGGCTGTCTGTTCTGGTCACTTCTTTGAGTCTCATGTTTCTATGGGCTTCTGTATATATAAAATTAAATTTGTTTTTATACTTTAAAAAATGTATTTGATTGATTTTTACAGAGAGGGAGGGAGAGAGATAGAAAGCTAGAAACATTCATGAGAAAGAAACATTGATCAGCTGCCTCCAGTATACCCTCTACTGAGGATCAAGCCCACAACCAAGTTACATGCCCTTGATCAGGACTGAACCCGGGACCCTTCAGTCCGTGGGCCTATGCTCTATCCACTGAGCAAAACCAGTTAGGGCTGGAGCTACCACACTGTTTACTGTTTGTAGCTGCATCTACTGGGCCTGGGGGTGCATGGCAGGGCCAATGCTCTATCCACTGAGCCAAACCAGTTAGGGGAACTGTTAAATCTATCTTATGTCTATTTAATAATTAGGCCAGCCAAAGAAACTAGAAGGAAAGAAAGAAGTTTTCCTACCCCACAGTAGAGAAGAAGGATACTTACAAGGGGCAGCAGTCATAAGGATGTCTTAATTTCTTTCAAGGAACAAAATATTAGGGATCTGGCTTCATTTATATAAATTTGTTGGAGAATTTAAGGTGCACCCTTCCCTAGAGACAACACAAAGAGTAGCAAAGGTAGTGCAAGTAAGACAGAAGCCCAAACTAAAAGAACGCCATCAATATTTAATCACAAAGTTAGGGTTGCTGAAGCAATCAGTAATATATATGTAATTAAAACAAAGAATCCCGATTCTCATTGTGGGGTGGGAGGCAAAGAAAGGTCTTTTCCCCTGGGTGTCTCTTTCCCACAGCCTTCTGGAACATTCCCTAAGTGGACTGTGCCGTTAGGAACACTGGAAATCAATATCCTAGGAAGGGTACCCTGTGCAGGGCAGAAGCATACCTTAGGTCAGCGATTTTCAATGGGTGTGCCGCCAAAAACTTGAAGACAGGCAATACCTGACTATTTAGTCAGGGGCACTGACCTCTTTTCTCTGAGATTGTCAGATAAAAAAATGACAACAGTCAACACAACAATCGTCTTCTGGTGGGAATAAATCAAAATGATACCCATTTTTTTGTCTGATCAGCAAAAAATATATATATTTTTGGTGTGAAATAGAACTTTAGTCATTAGTTTACATGCTCCAGGAGATGAAAAAGGTTGAAAATCGCCGCCTTAGGTAATTTTACCTCATGGAGCAAATCGGTCTCTTAGCCATACATAGCAGAGCATTTTCTTTCAACAAAATGGACAGGCCAAAAGAATAATCTGTCCAGCGCGCTAATAAAGGGATATGAAGGTGTCCAGGAAAACTCTTTTAAACGCTCAATGGCTAATTTGGGAATTGCAGACTCTGTGCGCTGGAGAGACATGGTAAAGATGTTATTAAACAACTCGAATACAGAAGATGCACCCCATTCAGGAGGCACTATTATTTTGATAATTGCTACTTATCTCCGAGCTTTATTCAGCATCTCAGAGGACGTTTTCAAAGCTAATGCTGCCCCGCAGCCTGATCGGGGTGATGTGAGGATTACCATCGCAGCCCCTTCTCCCAAACACTCCAGTTCAATAACTGTCCTTTCTGGGGACTGTTATTCACCTGGGGTTCATGATCCCCTCTCCTGCACATTAATTTAATAATATGGCCTGCATGAGCCAGGGACAAGGATACTTACTATCACCCTTTTTGGATGCCAACCCTGATTATAGTCTTAACTATGGCATTATGAGAGAGAGAGAGAGAGAGAGAGCGAGAGAGAGAGAGAGAGAGAGAGAGAGAGCGAGAGAGAGAGAGAGAGAGAGAGAGAGAGCGAGAGAGAGAGAGAGAGAGAGAGAGAGAGAATATGAATAAAGTCTCAGATTCAGAATTACCAGCTTTCCCTTCTCTGTTTTTAAAGGTCAATGGCCATGGCCATGTGCTTGGTCCATAATCAGAAGCTCAGCACTCCAGGGACTAACTACTTAGGCATCTTCGGCACACATTTGGCAGAAGGAGCTACAGAACCAAATAGAGAGGCTTTGCAGGTAAAGGGGAGCGCGTAGTGACCCAGGCTCAGGCACAGCCACATGGCACATGGTCCCTAGCAGACGCAGATGCTGTTAAACACAGCCAGTGGCACTTCAGGGAGGCCAGAGAACCCCAGGACATCTTGCTCAAGTACCGTTTGGGTCAATCAGGAACAGAATTTTATTTCCTCACAACTTTTCTCTTTACCAGAATTGTATGCTGATGTAATACTCAAAGTATGAAGCCAAAAACATGTTTTGCAATCTGCCGGACCGAAGTTATTTAAGGGTTGTTTTTCCCCAGAAAGAGAAAAATTCGAAGGAAAGAATGCATACCCGTTGGCACGGTTTATTTCAATAAATGGAAATGTTCTCATCTCTATTGTAACAAACATTGAGACACTAGGAAAGACACAAAACTTTTTTGTGTCTCTGTTTTCCCATCTGTAAAATAACACAGAGACTGCCATTTGAAGGCAGGGTGACCTACACACTTTCTATCTGGTGTCAAACAACTCTCACCTTGAGTTGGAAATGTCTAGGACAGTGATGGCGAACCTATGACACGTGTGTCAGAGGTGACACGCGAACTTATTTTTTTTGGTTGATTTTTCTTTGTTAAATGGCATTTCAATATATAAAATAAATATCAAAAATATAAGTCTTTGTTTTACTATGGTTGCAAAGATCAAAAAATTTCTGTATATGACACGGCACCAGGGTTAAGTTAGGGTTTTTCAAAATGCTGACACGCCGAGCTCAAAAGGTTCACCATCACTGGTATATTGTATTTATAAAAAAGAAAACACGATATGTTTTAAATAAGAAAAATAACAATGAATATTTCAGTAATATGGATTTATAAGTTTTCCTTCTTCCATTAATTATGGGAGAAAATCGACTTTTGCTGAGTCCCTAGTGCATGAGTTTCCACACAGATGCAATGGTGATCTAGCAGGTTATAAGATTTGGGGGGGGGGGGGGGGG
>NW_006299479.1:2192355-2202195 GCF_000327345.1 Myotis davidii
TTCACTGCCCTGCTGGCATTGCTAAGTGGTTAGAGCATCAACCTATGAACCAGGAGGCCCTGGTTTGATTCCTGGTCAGGGCACATGCCCAGGTTGCAGGTTCAATCCCCAGTAGGGGGCATGCAGAACAATGATTTTCTCTCATCATTGATGTTTCTCTTTCTCTCTCCCTCTCCCTTCCTCTCTAGAATAAAAAAAAAAAAATTGTTTTTAAGAAAGAAAGAGGGTTCAGGTGTTCATAATACCCCAAGTCACCCAGAGCATTCTTGGTAACAGTGAGGTCTGCAAACCTTTTGCCTGCTCTTCTGGGCACCTGAGGGTTTCTGGCAATCACAGTCCAGGTCCTGAGTATTCCCCGCTATCCAAGAACCTACCTGGAATTCAGAGATGGGCGTGGCCTCACTCTAGGACAGAATGGTTGGGTGGGAAGAAAAGTGCTGGCGGGTTGTGAGGTAAAATAGGAGCACGGCGTTTGCAGAACAAGATTAGGCCAGAATCTGCAATTAGAGTTGAGTTCAGAGTGGAATCTTTCTGAGAATAATCAGATATTTACTTGATAATTAATCCTATCAATTAATTCGATAACCTGATTCTGTAGAGACTCTGGGGGTGATGTAAGCTAATCACACATTGTTACAGGTTAGGTTACAAGCACCCAGAAAAGTTAATTTACTTGCCAAGCCACATTGCAAATAAATGAATAAGGAGGAATTGATACCAAAATTCCTGGGTTGAAATTCTCAACATATCTTTCTTTCCTCACCATAATGTGCTGCCTGGGGCGGGGGTGGGGGTGGGGGTGTCTGGAATTCTTTGTCTTGGTCTCTCTTTATAGATAAATCTTTGCCCATTTTGTTCAGGGTGGTTTGTTCAAGCACAACTGAACCACCTCAAAAGAAATATCCCATTGCACATTGCCCTGTTAACCTACCTGGGCTCACTGTTTGATGACATCTTGATCCACGTGTTGATTAAATTTTCAGTTTCTGTAAAATTTTGGAGCCATAAAGGTGAAATGAGCATCTTGTTATTCATAACCAACCACACATGGGTTAATGAGGTGACTTTTAGAAAGAGTCTAAGGATGAGGGCTGGTTGCTGGGAGAATCCACCATGAATAGAGGGGTGAGACTTTCAGCCCCACCCCCTGATTTCCAGAGAAGGAAGACGACCTAGAGGTGGAATCAATCACCAATGGCCAATGAATTAATCAATCATGCCTATGCAAAACTTCCACGGAGAGAGTTCAGGGAAATTCCAGGTTGGGGAACCAGAACTCTTCCTCTTACCACCAATTATAGCCGGTTTGTTAGTCAGAACACAGGTAACTCCCTGGACTTGCAATTGGCATAAAAAAGTATGGAAAATATATATTTTAAAATATTTATTACAAGGTCTATAATAGTAATGGAAAATAAGCAGGGTTGCCATCAAGGAACTAGATGTTATGAGGAATCCCTCAGATTGAGATACTGATGGGATTAGACTGAATGAGGATACCAAGCTCAAGACTCATCAGGAGAGGACTAAAGGGAGTGGTTGTGAAATCATTGCTCTAAGATGGTGGATATAAAAAGCAGAGGTAAGGAGATGGGTGAATGCTTGGTCGGAGAACAACAGAAAGAACAATTGTGGAGTTGGGCTTTGCCCTCCATCCTCTTCCTGCACCTGCACTCAGGTACCACCGGAGCCTGAGACTGGAGAGGAGAACCATGTCAGGTGACATGAAAGAGAAAAGGAGCATTAGCTTACCACCGAGCAGCTGCTAAAACATTGACTCACTACCTGTACTTTCCCATCATCAACATTTTAAGACAGCTGAAAAGAGAAACTCAAGATGAAACATCAATATCTGAGGAAGAACAACACTAGAAGGAGAGCCCATTCATAAATCAATAGAGAGAGACATTTTTACTATATGGGCATGATAAAGCAGGATTCGTGTCGTGAGATATTAAATACCAGTTGGGGTACCTGCATGAAGAGCCAATGCTAACATATTCAAGATGTGAAGAGAGGGGTCATCGCCGTGGATCCCACTGGGGAGGTGGAGCATCCAGGGGAGGAATTATCCTCCCGATGCAGGAAAAGTCAGGAGACCTGGGAGATAGATTCAGAAGTTTTAGCATACATTTACCAGCAAATTGAGAAATAGAGATATTTCAGAACGTTAAAGAATAAAGAAAATCGTAATAGCTTACAGAGATTTTTGAGAAGATGACCTGCAAAGGAATGAGAAGGAGATGGAAATAAGATTTATCACTGGCACCTTTGGTTTCAATAAGACAATGGAGATTATCTCAAAAGTAATGAGGAAAAATAGTCTTTGAACAACAAAGAAAGCTATTTCCAGGCCATCATCATTCAAGTATAAGAACGAAACAAAGGTATCTGCAGACATGAAGAGTCTCAGAAATTGTGCGGCTCTGTGAGTATGTGATACTAATTTAGGTGAATAAAAAATCAAAGAGGATGGGATAAGATGATAAGGTGGCCACCTACAGCTACTTTTATTTCCCGCTGAAATTACACTCAAATAACTCGGAAGGTATTTAAAAAGCACAACCCTTCAAAGAAAGGGAAGGTAGGAGAAAATGGCAATAGAATGGTGAGTGGTGTCAATCAAATGGACAATGAGTGAAATATTTTTGACACTTGAGAAAACCGAATCCCAAACAAGCAGGAGGGAGCACGCTGGGCAAACCCAATTTATACCAGAATTTCTAAAAGGCTCAATAATCAGGGAAATGAGACACATAGAAGCCACTTTGGAGGGAAGGAACTAAGTTAATGAGGGTTGGTTAAAAGCCAATTTAAGGAGCATTCAGATCCTCTCTCCAGGTAGCTTGATGCCAGGCTTTCCCTCATGCTAATGCAACACTGGAGATCTGTATTTTGGGACAACACACAGCAGCTCTCTGTGGGTGTCAGGTAGAGTTAGGACAGGAGTCGGGAGACTAAAAACAGGGGACATAAGGCAGATAGGGGTGCTGGGTCTTGTCAACTCCGATCCTATTTTTCTATTCATTTCCAAGAAGGATGGAAGTTCGCTCTTCACTCACTAAGCAAGAGACTAGTGGAATCTTCTCAGGGGATCTGACTGTGCCAAGAGGAAAGACCCAAGGAAACCAACATGAGCCATTTCCTCACTCACTGGCCCAGCCAGATCCCTTACCGTCCACAAACCACATCCTCAGGGCTTCCAATGAGCTTTGCAAGGATGACTCTGAAATAAGGGCTGGGAATCAAGGCTCCCGAACAGTTGAGGACTGTGTATCATGTAAAATAGAAAAGCCAAAACAGGTATAAATAAATACAATCCAGGAAAAAAAAGAAAGGAAAAAACAGAGACCATGCAAGGAGAAAAAAGTTTTCTTATTTCTGCGCTTTCAAATAAGAAAAAATTGCAGCCATGAAACAAGAACAGGATGCCAGTAAAGAAACATTGGGAGCTGCAAACAGAGGCCCTGAAATTATTTTTTAAATAATATAGCAGAAAGGAGAACTATAGGAAATAGCATTGGGGAAGTTTCACACAATGTGCAGCAGAAAGAAAGAAAGAGAGAGAGAGAGAGAGAGAGAAAGAAAGAAAGAAAGGAAGGAAGGAAGGAAGGAAGGAAGGAAGGAAGGAAGGAAGGAAGGAAGGAAGAAAGAAAGAAAGAAAGAAAGTTGGAAAACAGGAAAGCAAAGATGAAATCAAAGGACCAGGCAAGAAGGTACAAATACAGATACACACTATCCCGGTAACGGGATTGTAGGTCCTCATGAAATCTAAGGATTGTAACTGTGGGGATATTCAAGCAAGTGAATGGGGAGGATCGAGTGTGAGGGAAGGAAATTAGCAAAGAGGCTTGTCAAAAAAGAAAACAAGGGAGAAAATGTCCTTTTAGTATTCCCCCATGCTGCAGCAAGGCCATATAAAATAAAAATGGAAAAAGCAATCCTGAGACTTAGCAATTAATAAGCCATTGGTCATTCGGGCCTTGGCAAGCTAAGGGCCATAGCCGTTATCGGGACAGCATCCAGCTGGCACTAGACTGAGTACGAGCTGATAAATGAGAAAATGACTATTAGCTACTTAATAAAATTTTCTTTTTTAAGGCTGGAGGTGTGAACAGGACTGTGATGTGCAGTTGGACCTGCGTGACTTCACGTCGGCCATATGCAGTCTGCTAGAAAGGTTCAGCCTCGAACAGTGATTTTCAACCTTTTCCACCCCATGGCACACATTAATTAAAATTACGTGGCACACCAAAAGATATATTTTTTCGCTGACCTGACAAAAGAAATAGATATTATTTTGATTCTTTCCCACAGGACAACTATTGTGTTGGTTGTTGTTATTTTTTTATTTGATCATCTAAGGGAAAAGAGGTCTGTGTCTCTGACTAAATAGTCAGGTATTACATTTTTTTAAACTCTTTTTAAAAAATATATATTTTATTGATTTTACAGAGAAGAAGGGAGAGGGATAGAGAGTTAGAAACATCGATGAGAGAGAAACATCAATCAGCTGCCTCCTGCACGCCCCCTACTGGGGATGTGCCCGCAACCAAGGTACATGCCCTTGACCGGAATTGAACCTGGGACCCTTCAGTCCGCAGGCCGATGCTCTATCCACTGAGCCAAACGAGTCAGGGCAGGTATTGCATGTTTTAAACATTCTTGCGGCACACTGGTTGAAAACTGCTGGCCTAAAAGACAGATGACTGAAACCCACCTCCCAGGCCTACAGTGAATGACAGTTTTCTCAAAAGCAAAATAATAGCAAAACCAAAATAAAAACACAGGGAAGAAGAGCCATATCCCACCAGGGGAGGGAGTCTCAGGGCTTTCCTTTGTCAGATCACCTCAGAGCCTTCCTCCTCATAGGCTCGGGCTAAGAAATAGAGGTTCCCTGCTATCCTAAAGCTCAATGCTTCTAGGAACCCTTTTGTAAGCCAAAAGGGCATAAAACGAAAAAGCCACGACCTTAGTATTAGCGAGGTAGCTAAATATTAATAAAGAGAAGGGAGCAAAGGGAATCAGACATTATTAAGTCTAAGAAACTTAGGCGCAGCCGAAACTGGTTTGGCTCAGTGAATAGAGCGTCGGCCTGCGGACTGAAAGGTCCCAGGTTCGATCCCGGGCGAGGGCATATACCTGGGTTGCGGTCACATCCCCAGTAGGAGGTGTGCAGGAGGCAGCTGATCGATGTATCTCTCTCATCAATGTTTCTAACTCTCTATCTCTCTCCCTTCCTCTCTGTGAAAAATCAATAAAATATATTTTAAAAAAAAGAAAAAAGAAACTAAGGCGCTGAATCAGATAAGCATGCTTTAATAGAAAGGTGTAATACTCATAAACACCCCAGGGACTGTAGTATTGCCCCACCAAAGGGATTAACACCCCTCCCTCATGTAGGAAGCCTGGACCAGCTTTCTAATCTCCCCAGGGTACAACCAGTCCACTCACCCGGACTAGGGGGGTGAGGAAATGAACAGTAAAGGAGAAATCCCTCTACTAGGCACATGCCCAGTAGAAACCAAGATGGTACAGGGGACCTCACTGGTATGGCTCAGTTGGTTAGAGTGTCCTCCTTGCACCTACATGTCATGGGTTCAGTTCCTACTCAGGACAGAGGTTGTGGGCTAGTTCCCCTGTCTGGGCACATAATGGATGCAACCGATCAATGTTTCTCACATTAATGTTTCTTTTTTTTAAAAAAAATATATTTTATTGATTTTTTACACATGTGAGGAGAGAGAGATAGATAGTCAGAAATATCGATGAGAGAGAAACATCGATCAGCTGCTCTCTCTATATCCTCATGTGAGGATTTTAAAAAGAGAAAAAAGAAAAAGATGGTACAGGGGATGGTACTGTGAGGCATGTACAGCAGGAGCCAAGATGGCAATCATAAAGGGCAGAGCCTAGCCTGGGGGAAAGATTCCAATTGGATAAGGAACTCAGAACCCCAGAAGATGTAGGAGGAGGGCCCCACACCAGCTCATGAAGGAAGGATGGGGAAATGAACCGGTTAGTTTGAAAGAGCATCTGGTCCTTCCCAAGCTTGAAACAATACCATCAGTCTAACAAAGATGAGCTCTCACTCTCTCTCCCTGGCCCCAGAGCATGCGTGTCTCTCTTCATAGCAGCCCCATGGGCCTGGCAGCTCTGTGGCCTTACAATAGTGGGACTCCAAGCTCAAATGCAAGCCTGGGTACAACAGCACAATGCCAACAACACAGAGACTAAGGGACAGGGATGAGCTGGACTAAGCTTTGCATGGCACAGAATTTCTGGACACAGGTCCTATTTCTAGGCCTGATGAAGACAAGGCTAGAGTTTTCTACGGTGGGACAGACAGGGTGAGACACCAGGAACCTGGGGGCAGCCTTCCATTTTTATTCCAATGTATCTCACCACTATATCCCATCCTCCCATGCGTGGGTCCCTAGACATGCTTTTCTTGTGACTCCATGAAAGGACCCCATTTCCACGGGCAACATTAGGACACATCTTGCTAACGGATATGCAAAATGAACTGAGATCAAGCACAGATGTTCACAGACATAGCTCAAAGCTCTGGCAGCTGGATGCTGAGATGCGGTGTGGGAAGGACCGCTGCTGGTGAGGGGCACTTCTGCTGCAAAACAAATGCTGAATGCTTTTTCACTGTGTGTGTGTGTGTGTGTATGTGTGTGTAAAGTGAAAATCTTCTTTCGATTTCTTTAGCTTAATGAACACATTAGTAGGCCTTTTGTAAAAGTGAAGTGGTGTAATGTGAACTTTGGAAAAGTAGGGGGGATACCTGTGCCCTGAATAAGGTTGGCACTGGGATATTTCCAGGCTCAAATTCCCTTTAAACTATCTTGAGAGCTTCATACTATCAACTCATTAATCTCAGACCTGGATCTTCTTACACATACACCTTGTCCTCTCATACCTTCCCAGCTTCTTCACTCACCTGCATTTATACCCGGACATCAGCAGCCTTGTGCCTCCTGCCCCACACGAGCGGGAGCACCCACCCCACAATTCAGCCAGCAGCTAGAATCCAGGCTTAGAGCAAGCTCAAACCCTACTGCATGGAAAGGAACCGAGGGACAAGCGTGGGAGGGAGCAAATGGTAGGACGGAGGTGCCTAAGGGGAGCGGGCACTCACTACCCCACTGTGTGCCTCAGAAGCTGAGGGTGACATGATGATCCGTGTTCGGCAGGATGCCTGGCCTGTGGAAAGCATGAAAGTCATTTGTTTGGGTGGTTGATGTTATTTGGACAGAACCATCAGTCGAAGCTGAAAGGAAGCAGTCATGAAGAGGTGAAGGTGAGGGTGGGAACTCCCCATTGTGTGCCTGGCTACCTGCATGCCTTTATTACTGTGGCAAGCCTCCAATCCAACCCCAATTTTCTGATGATGAAAACAAGGCTAAGAGAAGAAAGCCTTGCCTGGAGCTATGAAGTGCCTGAGCCAGGATGTGAACCAGCCCATCCACACCCACGCCTCTGGGGAAGCATTTCACAGTGAATGGGGATGTGACTACAGTTCCTCATTTTTAAGGCGTTTGCTTCTCCCATGGCCGTAACCTTCCAGAACCATAGCCATGCCACATCCACAGGCTGAGCTGAGAGGACTGAGCAGTCCTCGGGCTTTGAATGAACAAAAGGTATTCCAGGGCATTATGTCCTGTCTCCTCCAGGGAAGGGACTATCCGATGACAGAATTTGGCCTAGAGGCATGCTCTCCCCTCCCCTTTTCCATTTCTCCCTAAATTAGTTTTCATTTCATAACAGCCATTAGCTGAGCTCTGGGAACGGGAGTGTAAAAATCCCCCTCACCTTGGGGTCCTAACTGGCAGCAGTTCCTTGAAACTCTGCAATCAGAGCGCCCCTTAAGCATCAAAACCTCATCAATTAGGCCTCAATGTACAGGCATCACGTGGCTGGCAGGTCACACTGAGTGGGACGCGGAGGAGTGCCAGAGGCCTCATTACCAGCCTCAGCTTTTGTGAAATTCCTGAATAAGCAGCGCGTGGAGTGTCTGCTGAAGGACTGCATTTTATTCTTCTGGCTTTAACAACCGCTTTTACGGACAATTTAACACTGTGGGTTGCCAGCTGTGTTAATGTCTGACCCCTCCTTTCAGATGCCAGTCCTGTGAAATGGCCTCAGAGCAGTCTATGGTGCCCTCCGCTTCCCCAGCAAACCATGCCTTTCTGAACGTCAGGTCCAGGCTGCATACCAAGCACAAAGAGAGTCTCACCCCAGCCTGCACACACATCCTTGCACGTGCACCCTGCACACACATACTTGCACACACATACTTGCACACACTTTTGCACACACACCCTTGCACACACATACTGCACACACACACACTTGTGCGCACACATGTGCACACACCCTGCATACATACCCTGTGGGGTCATCCTGCACACATGTCCTGCACACACACCCTTGCACAAACTGCTACCTGAGCCCATGGCAAAAATAAGAATTCTTAAGGGTGGAGCAACTAAGTCCTTTGAAATTTGTGTTCCCATCACACTTCCTGGATCACTGAGCAAAGGTTACAAATGGTGGAGTGGGGGCTGAGGGGTAATGCCCAGAGTCTAGACTGCCCTTGGTGATAGGCACCAGATGAGTAGGGAATGTGTACTTTTGGTCTCAGTAACTGTATGTAGCCTCTACATCAGTGGTTCTCAACCTGCAGGTCGAGACCGCTTTGGGGGTTGAACAACCCTTTCACAGGGGTCACCTAAGACCATCGGAAAACACATATATAATTACATATTGTTTTTGTGATGAATCACTATGCTTTAATTATGTTCAATTTGTAACAATGAAATTGGGGATCACCACAACATGAGGAACTGTATTAAAGGGTCGCGGCATTAGGAAGGTTGAGAACCGCTGCTCTACACTGAAGGGGCTACTGCAGCCTGTTTATCCCTTGATGGAGGCCCAGCTGAGTGAAGCCCATGTCTGTATTATCTGGTTGCTCAGGATGAGCCTCATGTACTGGCACCAATGCAGATCCAAGGCTTGTTCCTTGGTCACAAGGAGCCTGAACCCGAGTTTGCTCAGTTCGCTCAGTGCTGACTAGGTCCCAGGGCAGCTAATATACTGACCAAGTGCCTGTTGGACATATTTGAGGCAGGAAAGTGATATTAGGGAGCAAGGGCATCAAGCTCCTCTCCTCCCCTTTTCCATCTTGGCTGGGACATGGCAGCCATGACCTTCACTGACAAACCTGTTCCCCTGAATCCTCCTCCCCACTTTCCTGAAATTAAGACAAACAAAACTGGTCTCAACCAGATTCAGCAGACCTACTGACCTAAGAGTGACGAACAGGGCCATTATCATAGCTTTATAATAAATGTGCATTACAGTTTTGGGACTCCACTAGCCCCCCAATCTTCATGAGAGTTCCAGAAGGAGCAAAAAAGGAATCGCCTTCTGGAGAGGAGGGAAAAGAACAAGCCACTTAGGCAGTTACCCCCATGTCAGAAACCCAGGACCAACCTAGCCCACGTGGGCACCTCTTGCCCACGTTTAATAAAAATATACCCAGACCCTATGGGGGTGTCCCCTTCTCTGAAGTCAAGCTCTCTCACTTCCCAAATGCATTCTAGCTCTTTGATGAATTAACTATGCTTTGTGAAGTCTTTCTGTCACACTCTCGAATCTTTTCTTAAGCTCTGACAAGAATCTGGACCCTGTATTGGGTTGATGCCTCCCTTAGCCTCCCCAGGCACTGCCTGGCATCATATTGATAGGCTAGACTGACAATATATTAATTTACAATGAAAAGTATGGTCAGTGTATTCTCTACTCTCCACCCTTGAGTAAAATCGT
>NW_006299479.1:2202318-2204507 GCF_000327345.1 Myotis davidii
TCAAAGCCATTAAAATACTGTAATCAGAAAATCAGTACTTGCAATTCCTCCTGGAGAAGGTTTAACTAAGGAATTCACTCAGATTTTATACAAGGAGTTAGTTACAGGAAGTATTGCTTATATAAATCTAATATTTTTTTGGGGGAACCCTAAATGTTCACATATAGAAAACTGATTTTTAAAAGTGATTCAGCCATGCATATTAAGCTTTAGATGACTATTCATGCTGTAGAAATATAGTATGCCCCTCTAAGTTAAACAGCACCGATCGACTTCATTTTCGTGTGATAAGTCAGACTAACCTAAAAAACTTGGCCGCAGGAAAATAAATTCTGGGTAAAATGTATATTAAATATTTCCTGAAGGCTTAAAGAAATGAACAACCAAATAATGTGAGCACTTATATTGTTCCAATTGTAGTTTAGACTATGATTTCCCACTAAAAGAGCAGGACTTCTGGCGGGGGGGGGGGGGGGGGGGAGGGGGAATAGCTGATTCTCAGTCTGGGGCAGGAAATGTACAAAGTGAGCCTGGAATATCTGGGCTCCTGTTGAAAGGGCCTTGAAGGCAACTTGAAGAGGCTCTCCATGGCCAAAGATGGAACAATTTTTGCTTAATGAAGGATAATATTTTTAATGGATTTAAATGTATCAAATCTATTTAAATCTATGAGTTTTAGCTTTTTTTTTACACTAGTGTGTGTATATTTACCCTTAACATTTTATTTACAAAATATAACAAATATAAAATTATTTACATACACACATGCAAATTAATCAGTCACTTTCGGGTGAATGAGGAATCAATTTATTACAGTGAAAACTGGCTATAAACAAATCAATCATTATTTTGCCTTTCCCATGGGAATTATATCACTAGATAACCAGCTAGCTAATTGATGAAAAGCATCTCTTCAGAAAACCTTCCAAGTAATAAATGCAAAAGAAATGGTAAAATAAGAATATTATCTTTGACACCCCCAATTAATGAACGGATCAATGCACTGAGCAGACACAAATGCTAAGATCACATTAAGAAAGACAGCCAGCCTGGCTGGTGTGGCTCAGTGGTTGAATGTCAACCTAGGAACCAGGAGGTCACGGTTCAATTCCTAGTCAGGGCACTTGCCCGGGTTGCAGGCTCAATCCCCAGTACTGGGCGTGCAGGAGGCAGCCAATAGATGATTCTCTCATCATTGACGTTGTTTCTATCTCTCTCCCTCTCCCTTCCTCTCTGAAATCAATAAAAATATATTTTAAAAAAAGAAAAGAAAGATGACCAGACACTAAGTGGCACTAGATGAAAGGACACACCGCCACCTACACAACTACCCAAGAGGCCAAGCTGCACCTGATGCGGCCTCTGGATCCCGCTGACAACCTGCAGGAGATACAGAGCGCAGAGGAGCATGCTGGGAGTCACCGTGAGCAGGTCATCAGTGAAATGTAGTCTGCGGATTTTTGTTTTCAGTAGCTGAATTGTAAGGAAAAGCAAGGGTGGTGGAGAGAATTAGGAAGTCCTGTAAATTATGAAGGACTTCAGAGACAAATCAAATAAAAAATGGGCATGATTAAATGTTGGTATCTAGGAATGCAACTTGAGTGATTCAATTACATAGAAATGCAAGGGAGTAATTACTATGAAAGTCAGGACTTTTTGAAATAAAGATTTGTGATTGATATAAAAGTGGTGGAGTCCTATTTCTTGACCTAAGTATATGTGGAAGGTTTTTTTAACATTAAATTATCTATTTTTATGCAGTATTCTATATATTTTTTTGAGTTTACTATAAAAGGTTAAATATAGCACATGTATCGTTGTATTGGCAATGAAATAAAGGAAATCCTAAAAGTCCAAAATGGGAGTTCAAAGGAATAATTCAGAGAGGTCTCTGAGGACTGAAGCTAGCTTTCGGCCTGATGGCAAATAATGAGTCTTGATGTTTTTTGGCCTCTCTGTTTTGGGGGCAACATGAGGCCCTCACTGGGTGGTGGTATCCCAGAGTCTCTGTTAGAAGCAAATTAAAATCCTCTCTGAAAGAGCACAGCTTCGAATCAGACATCAAAAAGTTCCCACAGATAGAGTTCCAAAGATCACGAGCTCAAAGCAAAAAGACCAGAACTCACGAGGAGCCGTGACTGGCTAGGAGGCTCGGGACTGCAGAGAATTGAGAAAAAGAAATTAAAAGA
>NW_006299479.1:2204809-2208084 GCF_000327345.1 Myotis davidii
TCCACATTATTACAGCTCCCTCAACCGCAGCTCTTTCAATAGTAGTTAAAATAAGGATAAAACATTGTAAAAATAGAAGAGCTGAGCAACATAAATAATAAATGTGACCTGGTTGATATCTATAAAACGTTGATCCAATAACCAACAATAGAACTGGTGTGGCTCAGTGGATAGAGCGTTGGCCTGCGGACTGAAGGGTCCCAGGTTTGATTCCGGTCAGGGGCATGTACCTTGGTTGCAGGCACATCCCCACTGGGGGGCGTGCAGGAGGCAGCTGAGCGATCTCTCTCATCGATGTTTCTAACTCTCTATCCCCCTCCCTTCTTCTCTGTAAAAAACCAATAACCAACAACAGATACTGGCATACTTTTTCTTAAAGGACAAGATAATAAATACTTTAGACTTGCAGGCATATGATCTCTACTGCAGCTAGTCAGCTTTGCCATTATAGGTGAAAGCAGCCATAGACAATATGTAAATGAATGGACATAGCTGTATTCCAATAAAACTTTATTTTATAAAAACAGGTGGTCATTATAATTGTGAGTTATCCTTTGCCAACCCCTGTCCTAGAATATACAATTCTTTCAAATTCATGTCAGAAAATTTCTTCCAAATTGGGCAAATGCTGGGTCATAACACAAGTCTCAACAAATTTCAAAGAATTTAGATCATTCAGAATATTGCCTGATCACAGTAAATTTAAGCTAGAAATAAATAGATACGGTAGGTAGAAAATTCTTACTATGAAATTAAGCATGACATTTTGAAATATGTCAAAAAATAACAAAGTAAATTAAAGTATTTTTCACTTAATTATAATAAAATTGCCCACATAACAAAACTTACAAGATGTCATGAAGCTTAACTTAGAGGAAAAATTATAGCCAAAAAAAAATTATCTAAGAATCTGTGTCAAGGAATTAGCAAACCAGCAGCAAGTTAACCCATGAAAAGAAAAGTAATAAGAATGAATGCATAAATTACTGAAATATTTAAAAGGCATACAGTGGAGAAAATTAACCAGAAGTTGGTATCTGGAAATAATAATAAAATTGAGAGAACTCTTACAAGACTAAAAAAGTAAATAAAGAGAAAAGAAAGGCACAGATCGACAAGATTAGAAATGAAAAAGGAGCTATCACTAACACATTTTAAGATGGTGACTATTTTGTGGTAATAAATGTAACATTTCTGTCAAAAAAAATAATGTTTTGGTGGTAGATAGCCGTTCTTTCCCTTACCTCTTTTGACACAGTCTACCGCCTTGATAAATGCATCCCACACATGAATTTTGGGCGTGGCCTTGTGCCTTGACTGGGCCAATGAAATACATGTGAGCTGACAATTAGTGAGCAAAAGTTTTAAATGTGCTTGCATGGTTTGGTTTTGTTACTTGTCCTTTACCACCCACTAAAAGAAGAGGAGGTCCTATGTAGACTGAATAAGGCTGTGGAACTGACCTGAACTTGACCTACAACCTGGAGTCAAGCCCAGCTGAGTTCAGCAGAACCACACCGGACCTACAGATGTGTGAAAATCAACCCCAAAACAAAGGCTGTGGGAAGCCACTCGGTTTCAGAGTGTTTAGCATCGTTGCAATCTGTTTTGACCAATATACCCTGGAAAAAAATAAAATTTACCAGTTTTGAAAAAAGAAGTAGAAAATCTAAATATTCTTACTATATTAGATAAGAGTAATTTAGGTGCAAAATAAGCATTTAAAAACAAACTTCCTCAGGCCTTGACAACTTTATCAGTAATTCTTCCTAAATTGCTTAAGAAGCATTATCAATATTGCAAAAATTCTTCCACAGAATGGGAAAAGAGTGAACATTCCATAACTCACTTTGAAAAGGGCGGAGTACGCCCTGGCCGGGTGGCTCAGTTGGTTGCAGTATCATCCTCTACACCAAAAGGTTGTGGGTTTGATTCCTGGTTAGGAAACATACTCAGATTGCATGTTCGAACCCTGTCTGGGGCGCTTATGGGAGACAACCTATTGATGTCTCTCTCTGTCTCTCTGTCTCTCTCTCTCAAATCAATACACGTATTCTCTGATAAGAATTTTTTTTTTAAAGTGTGGATTACAAATCCTGACAAAAACATTCAAGGGGAATTAAGACTAATCTCTCTTACAAATCACTTGACAAGTAAGAAGACACATAAATGGAGAGATACCAAATGGAAAATTCATTATTGTTGAACATGTTAATTCTGCACAATTGACCTATTGATTCAATGAAACTATAATCACTATCTAAGAATATTTGGTTTGTGTGCAAACTGTCAAATTGTTTCTTAAAGATACATAGTAACACAAAGGACAGAGAATAGCTATAACATTCTTGATAAAGAACCACACACACACACACACACACACACAAAATAATTTGTAGAACCTATGCTATCAGCAATATTATAAAGCTACAGCTAGTAAAACAGGTGGGATTAGGTAAATAATAGATAAACATGCCAATGAAAAAGGACACTTCAAATTCTAGAAACACACACATACACAACGTAAAGTACCCTAATTTTATGGCAAAAATACCCCTTCAGCCCGGCCAGTGTGGCTCAGTGGTTGAGCGTCGACCTATGAATCAGGAGGTCACAGTTCGATTCCCAATCAGGGAACATGCCCGGATTGTGAGCTCGATCCCCTGTGGGGGGTGTGCAGCAGACAGCTGATCAGTGATTTCATCATTGACATTTCTCTCTCTCCCTCTCCCTTCCTCTCTGTAATCAATAAAAATATATTTTAAAAAAATACCACTTCAGCTGAAATCAATAAAAATATACTTAAAAAAAATACCACTTCAGTGCAGTGGGGGAGAAATGAATTGTCCCATAAATGGTGCTTATCAACTGGATACCTAAATGGAAAAAACCTTAAAAAAAAGAAATCACTTGACAAAAGCCAATCCCCACTAATAATTTAGAGAACAACACTTAGCAAATTAAGAGTAGAAGAAAGCTTTCTTATTCTAATAAACGGTATATTAAAATGGGAGACATCTGCAATACTGTCAACAATAAAAGATTTTAAAATAAAATAAATAAATAATAGAAGCAAATATCATTTTGTTTGTGGTCTATTGTAAGCTTACCCCCTGAGTTTGGAAAGAAAATAAGCATGCATATTACTGTCAGCTCTACTCAGCACTGTTCAGTCCCTGCAGGTGCATTAAGTAAGGAAGATAAAGAAAAAAGGTGAAAATAATAAAGAAGGTATAAAACTATAATGACTCAAATATGAAATCACCACAAAAAAA
>NW_006299479.1:2208191-2208580 GCF_000327345.1 Myotis davidii
GGTGCATGCAGGAGGGCAGCTGATCAACGATTCTCTTATCATTGATGTTTCTATCTCTCTGTCCCTCTCCCTTCTTCTCTGAAATCAATAAAAATATACTTAAAAAAAATACCACTTCAGTGCAGTGGGAGAAATGATAATTGTCCCATAAATGGTGCTTATCAACTGGATACCTAAATGGAAAAAACCTTAAAAAAAAGAAATCACTTGACAAAAGCCAATCGCCACTAATAATTTAGAGAACAACAACACTTAGCAAATTAAGAGTAGAAGAATACTTTCTTATTCTAATAAACGGTATATTAAAATGGGAGACATCTGCAATACTGTCAACAATAAAAGATTTTAAAATAAAATAAATAAATAATAGAAGCAAATATCATTTTGTT
>NW_006299479.1:2208642-2209490 GCF_000327345.1 Myotis davidii
TGGAAAGAAAATAAGCATGCATATTACTGTCAGCTCTACTCAGCACTGTTCAGTCCCTGCAGGTGCATTAAGTAAGGAAGATAAAGAAAAAAGGTGAAAATAATAAAGAAGGTATAAAACTATAATGACTCAAATATGAAATCACCACAAAAAAAACAACAGCATTTAGATTGCTTATTAAAATTAGTAATAAATCTAGCAGGGTACTTGGATTAGAAAAATAAACCAAGTTGATTTTTTTGTACAAATGTAAGCAAAGTTTTAAAATAAACCATGTCATTTAGAATAGCATAAGGATTCAAATTAGTCTAATGAAACATGTGCCAGATTTTACAATAAAGCTGCAAAATATTACTGAGAAATTGAAGAAGACGTAAATAAATGGATAAATAAGACAACTTAAAAAAACTGAAAGAGACAAATTAAGATATGAATTCTCAAATTGATCTATAAAATTTTATGAAATGCCAATAAAAACTCCAGCAGAATATTTCTTTTGGAAATGGACAACTTGCCTTTAAAATTTATATGGAAAAACAATAAAAATTTAAAATAAAAATGCGTTAAGTCAATTGACTAGCCAGATGAAAAAATGAATCTTCACTCCTACCTCTCACTATATATGGAAAATAATTCAAAATGGAACGTAGCTCTAAAGGTGAAAAATTGAATAATAAAACTTTCAGAAGAAAACATAAAAGGGTATTTTTTTTTACTATATTGTGGTAAGACAAAGATTTCCTTAATGCACACAACCACCAACCATAAAGAATATGATAGATACATTATACTACATTAAAACTAAGAAATTTTATTTATTTATCAAAAGACAGCGGTAAGGGTGTGTG
>NW_006299479.1:2209971-2211407 GCF_000327345.1 Myotis davidii
ACTTCTGATTGCTGAGCTTTTCTGCAAGTACAGTATATTGCAGTAAAAAAAATTGTCAAGCAATTTTGAAATAAAAATATTTTCAGATAAGCCAAACTGAAACTTTATACCAACAAGCCATTCATAGAGGCATTTCTAAGGGCTTCGATATGGAAGAAGTAAGCTGAATCCAGAGAGAATATCTGCAATGGAGAAAGTGGTGGTTAGCAAAAAAACAAAACAAAAAAAACAAGCAAATAGGTGGTTAATCTAAACAAATATTGGTTTAAGACAGTTTGAACCAATTGATGATTTTTAATTTGTCAGATAACTTTCAGTTTTAAGATGAATAAGGTCTGAGGATCTAATGTATAGCAGGATGGCCATAGTCGACACAGCATGTCTAATTGAAATTTGTTAAGAGAGTAGAATTTAAATGTTTTCACCAAAAAAACAACAAACCAGATATATATTTGAGGGGATTAATGTGTTAATTAACTTAATTGAGGGAATCCTTAAAAATAAATTAGAAAAAGTATATCCATGAGAAAATGAAAAAGTTTTCAAAGTTCCTTTTATTCTATTTTTCATTTTTTTGGTTATTCCTCACCCAAGGATATTTTTCCATTTGTTTTTTCAGAGAGAATGGAAGGAAGGGGAAGAGACAGAGAAAGAGGGAAATATCCATGTGAGAGAGACACATCGATTGGTTGCGTTCTGCATGTGTCCTGACCAGGTCTGGAGTTGGAGCCTGCAACCAAGGTATGTGCCCTTGGCTGAAATCAAACCCAGAACCCTTCAGTCTGTGGGTTGATGTTTTATCCACTGAGCCAAACCAGCGAGGGCCAAAGTTCCTTTTATTGATCAGAGAGTTTACATTGACCATTGGTTCTCTCTTATCATTGATGTTTCCATCTCTCTCCCTCTCTCTTCCTCTCTGAAATCAATAAAACAAATTCTTTTTTAAAGAAGTGAACTTTACGTTTTGGTACATCAGTTCTGTAACATGAATTTTGGATGGTGAGGGAATTTTTTTCCCCTTTTTCTTTAATATTTTTGGTGAAATAATCAGGGATCCAGATAGTTATATTCTTTTCATGAGTTTGTCTGATAACAAAGTTCCCAATTTGACTTGACATTTGGGTTCCAAATGATCATTGGCTCCCTATGTATGTTTTTGAGTGACTTGATCTGCAATTTCCAAGATTTTAAGATTTTTAAAAAAGAAATAGCTTTAGTCCGTGTCCTTAAATGTTTTGAAATTCGTGTGTGATAAATTACTTCGATACTCACCTGCGCGAAGATTGATCATCCAGCATAAAGATAATTCAGTATCTTTTCATTGTCACTGAATCTCTCCTATATGATACACACATACACACCCCATTCACATATACACACAGAAATAGACACACGTTTATAGGCATACATATAGACATATCACATTAAAGAGAACT
>NW_006299479.1:2212072-2222457 GCF_000327345.1 Myotis davidii
TGAGAAAGGAAGGATCAGATTGAACCCTGGAGTGTGACGGTATGAGGGTCCCTAACTGAAAAACAAAACAAAACACAAAATGCAGGGCAAAAAACAAGAGCTGCTTAAAGCCAGGGATAACGTCCCCTCCAAACTTCATTCCGAATCAGCAAGAACCTGCAAAGCAGCTTCCATTGGGGTTAGGTCAGCTTATCACCAGCCAGGTCATGTGTGAATGGAAAGATGTTTTCAGAAAGCCAAGGTCTACTTGATGACCCCAAGGAGAGAGAAAACAAGGAAACCAGTGAATCCAGCAAAAAACCAAGTCTCAAGAACATCACACCAGCGTGTTTCTTCAATTTATCCTTTCCATGGGGTCCCCCTTCTCCTTCTCATTGCAACCCATCACCTGTACTGGCCACACAGACACCGACTTATTTTACAATGCAAATGCTGCCGAGTTACCAATAACCACCCTGGCCAACCAAAGAAAGCGCCCATTGATTTTCTGTGTTGTAAATTGATCCAGACAATTTTAGTGGCTTAGGGAGCTCATTAATTTACTAATTCGAAATAATCTGAACATAAGCTCAGTTAAAGTTTTCCCTGGCCCTGTGTCCAGGCTCATTTAACTCAATTTCTTGGAGCCCAGGGCTAAGGAGGCTAAAGCTCCAGGTGTACCATACCCAGCTGATTTTCCTGTGTTCCCTGGGCATGCCCCTTGCTCACACCCTGGCCATCTGCTAAAGGTTAAGGTCAGAAGAGGGAGTTCGGAAGGAAAGACAGAAAAAGAGTATGAATGAAGAAATACAAATATACTCTAATTACTGGGGGTGGGCGTGTGGGGTTGGGGAAGACTCCAAATACAATGTCTGGTCTTGGTTCAAGGTAAGATTAAGTAAACATAGCCTCCCTGTCTTTCCCATTGAATGCAGCTGTATAACCTGCTTAGAACGCATGGAGAATCTCTAGAGGACTCTAAAGAGTAAATAATAGCAGGAGGATTAGGAAAGATGACGAAAAATTGTTGTATAACCAAATGGGCAAGGATTTGCACAATTTATTCTCCTCTCTCCCCCAGTGTGGATGCAGAGTAGCATAAACCCTGGGCATGGCCACCAACCTGTGGACAGAGAACACGTCAGTGTAAGCTTGGAAGAGAAATAAAACCGTCCTTGTTCACAGTTGACATGAGTTGCTATGTAGGAAGCCTCAAGAAATCTACAAAAAGCTCCTGGAAATAATAAGCGAGTTTAGCAAATCACAGGATATAAGGCAACACACAAAAATCAATTCTATTTATATACATAGTGGCAATATAAACAGTTGGGAACAGAAATTTTAAAACCCAGTGCTTACTGTAGCTTTAAAAACAAAATACTTGGATATCAATCTCACAAAACCTGTACTGTATGTCTATGCTGAACACTGTAAAACGCTGATGAAAGAAACCAAAGGAGATCTAAATGAATGGAGAGCCATGCAGTGCGCATGTATTAGAAGACAACATGGTAGACAAGTCAATTCTCAAACTGAGCTATAGGTAACATAGTCCCGACACTAAAAACAAACAAGCCAACTAAAAACGGGCAAAAACTTGAATAGACACTGCACCTGAGAATATGTATATATGGACACACACACACACACACACACACACACACACACACACAAAGATTACATTATTAGCCATTTGGGAAATGCACATTTAAACCACAGGAAATACTTCTACGCACCTACTAGAATTACTAAAACAAAACACACTCATCATGCCAAATGCTGGTGAGCACACACAGCAGCTGGAACTCTCATACATTGCTAGTAAATGCAAAATAGTTCAGACATGCTGGAAAATAGTTTTGCAGTTTGTATAAAGCTACATGTACATCGCCCACCGGACCCAGAAATCCTGTTTCTGGGTCTTTTAATTGGAGATAAGAAAATGTGTATTCACACCAAAAGTTGCACGTCAAATGCTAATAGGAGAGGTATTCACAATTGCCAAATTTGAAAGCAACCCAGGTATCCACAACAAGTCAGTCCACACAATGAGATGCATCCATACAGTGGAATACCACTCAGCAATAGAGAGGAACAGACTGCTGATACACACAACACCTTAGATGAATCTCAAAGGCATGATGTTGACTGAAAGAACCCAGTCTCCAAGGGTTACACAGTGCATAATTCCATGTATATGATATTCTCAAAAACACAAATCTATAGTAACTGAGGATATATCAGTGTTTTCCAGAGTTAGGTGCATGCGGAGTCTACAAAGAGTTGCCCAAAGAGTCTTTGGGGGTGGGGGAGATGGAACTGTTTTGTGTCCTGTGGTTATACCAATCTGTAAATGTGGTGGCATTCACAGAATTATATACCCCTAAAAGATCCAATGTTACGGTATGTTAATTTAAAAAAAATAAAATTGACATCCACCCAATGTGTATAAAGGGAAGTACATTTTATTCTGTGGGGGGAAAGTCTGCAAAAATGAGTTTGTTCATATCGCTATATAACGGACACTTACATTATCTCGTTTAATCCATATAGCTCTCCAGTTGGTTGGATTTTTATAATTCTCACATTAAAGATGATAAATGGGCATTTTGAGTGGTTAAATAAAGTGTCCAATATTAGATAGTTAACAAATATAGTGATAAAATTTTGAAAAGTCATTGATCTGCTTACAAAAACTCTGTGCCTACCTGCTATGCTATAGCTTCCTCATCTCTTATTAAAGGAGCCATGTTAATGCTGCTTAAAATACAAATGTTCTAATCATTTTTAAAGCTATACTTATAACATATAACATATCTATTAAACTAGCCCTAGAGCACTTCTACTTGGGAATATCTTATGAGGTATTGGTGAGTTTTTCTGTATAGTTCTAGAAAGGTCTTCCCCAAGTCCTATGATTCAGGCTTCTATCTAATTCTGATTCACCCTACCTTTGCTTATTTTACACAGATACGGCTTTTATTTTATGACATACCTTTCCCAGATGAAAGATTCCCTTTCTACGGCTGTTCTATCTCAGAGTGGAAGTCACTCAGGTCCTAATTAAACATGGACCTGCTACTTAAACTCTCTTACTTAGGAACAAGATGTAACAGTGGCTCAATCCTGGGAAGTAAAACATGACTTCATATGTAGTTAGTAGAGTCCTAGCAATCACGTCTGTGTGTGCAACCACTGATACAGCCCAGAGAGGACTGCCCTTGGTCTCTCCTCCAGAGGGAAAGGATAGCGCATGCCCAATTCCTACCGCCTCCATCTCCACAGCCTATGTGAAAAAATAAAATATATTGGTCTGACCCTAAAACAAGTAACTTGACATCTTCCTCTTTAGATAGGCATTTTGGCACTCTCAGCAGGCGTATCACCAGGCCCTGGGTCTGTCATCCCATGCCTGGGTCGTGGAATTGTCTAAAGAGGGCATGGAATCCCACAGAGGCCAGCACAGTTGTCAAAGTGTCGCCCAATTCTAACTCACCTGTAAGGAAAAGGAAGAACAGCAACAACTCTGATTTAGGAGTCTAGGTGAGGACATTGATTAGAAATACAGTGGGGCCTTGACTTACGAGTGTCCTGACTAACGAGTTTTTTGAGATACCAGCTGTCTCTCAGCCGATTTTTTGCATTGAGTTGATAGAGTAATTTGAGTTAACGAGCTCCTTAACGAGCTCGGTCTCGGAACGAATTAAACTCGTAAGTCAAGGCCCCACTGTATACAGTTGTTCTTGACTTAACTTCCAAATATAACTAAGTATATACTCAGTTGCCTTCACTTACAGCTATTCTTGTAGTCAAGTGTGGGAGAACAAAGGAACTCTGTCACAGGTGACCCTATGAGCCCCAGGTCTATACTGGGGGTCGGCAACTCATTCTTCGCTCTTTCCACGGAGATTCAGGCAAGAGAATGGAAGATGTTTCTATGTAATTACCTGTTCCTCCTACAGGGGCTCTGGCTCAAGGACTTGATAATGTTTGCCCCAACTTGGGTTTGGTTACCCGCCCTCCCCCCAAAAAAAACCCAAAAAACATTTTACTTACTAGATCGCTGGTTTATTATAAAAGGCCATAACTCAGGAACCACCAGATGGAAGAGATGTGCAGGGCAAGGGATGTGAGAACAGACAGGAGCTCCCATGCCCTCTCCAGGAGCCCCTTCTCCCAGAATTCTCATGTGTTCACCAACTCAGGGTCTCCCTAAACCTCATTCTTTGGGTTTTGATGGGAGTTTCATTATATAAGCTTGACTGATTAAATAGTTTGCTACTAGTGATTGAATTCAACCTCCAGTCTCTCTCCCCACCCCAGAGGCCAGGGGATAGGACTGAACTCTAACCACATGGTTGGCTCCACTAGCCCCCAGCACCATCCCAAAAGTCACCTCGTTAACAATGAGGAAATTCCAAGGGTTTTGGGAGCTATGAGCCAGGAAGTTTGGAGGAAGACCAAAAGTACATGAGAAATATATGGTCATTTGAATGACTGATATACTTTTTTTATAAATAAATCTCACTATTATAGGTAGCTATGTCTCTATATGAATATATATCTTTTCCTTGGTACAAATAAGATCTTTTCAGGGAAAGGACTTAAGCATTATGTATTTTGCCAGTAGTATTGTGAAGCCTAGCATATAGTAGGTGCTCAACCAAGGTTGAGGGAAGAAAAAGGAAGAGAGGGAAGGAGAACAGGACAGAAAAAAAAAAATGAAGAAAGAGGTCCCAGACCAGCAGGGGAATGTCTCCCAATGTTGCTGAAAGTTTGAGCTGACAGTGGGCAGAAGAGACTCCCACAGAAAACCCCCCATCCTTTTACCTCACCAACGCCCGGGAAGCAGGGAGAGATAATTCTTTTAGGATTACACGGAGCTGTGAAGTAACTACCTACAGTCCTCTGGCAGGAATTCAAGTAAAAATAAACTTACCATCCCCACCTCTGATTTCCTGGTCTGCTTTAAAAGCTAATTGGATGGATAAGCCAACCTCCACGGAAAACTTTCTGTTACTTCCACTGCACACACAAAAATAATGAGAGTGATAACTATTAGTGTTAATAATCTTGTGATTATGAGCATAGGGTCAGTTGGGTGCCTACAACATACACAGGCCCTGTGCCAGGTGTTTTCTACAAGTTATACCAGGGATAATGGGAACCCAGACACAGTTTATGTTTATGTGAATGAGGGGGCTATCTATCTATCTACCTATCTATCATTTAGGTGCCAAAACCCGGGAAGGCACCAAACTAGTGAACACAAATAACTCTCGACTCAAGAGAAGCAGTGACCTGTGGAGGGGGAGCAGCACGCCTGGAGAAAGTAAAACAGTCGGCTCTGGTTTGTTAGATGACACCAGCTAATGACTCCCAGATCAGGCCTAATCTAGAAAAGGAGGACTTTGCTCTAGAGAAAGCATGTCAAACCCAAAGGGTAACACGGGCCAAATAGGCGAGGCACGCGGCCCACAGGCTTCGAGTTTGACATGCTTGCTCTAGAGCAGTGGTCGGCAAACTGCGGCTCGCGAGCCACATGAAGCTCTTTGGCCCCTTGAGTGTGCCTCTTCCTAAGCCTTAGGAGTACCCTAATTAAGTTAATAACAATGTACCTACCTATAGAGTTTAAGTTTAAAAAATGTGGCTCTCAAAAGAAATTTCAATCGTTGTACTATTGATATTTGGCTCTGTTGACTAATGAGTTTGCTGACCACTGCTCTCGAGCTGTGGTTCTCAACCTTAGCTGCACATTAGAGTCGCCTGGGAATCTTTTTTAAATCCTGATTGCTGGGCCTCATCCTCCGGAAATTCTGTTTCTTTGTTATGGGGTGGGGCCACAACATTAGTAACAAAGAAACAGAATTCTGGAGGATGAGGCCCAGAAATCAGGATTTTAAAAAGATTCCCAGGTGATTCTAACGTGCAGCCAAGGTTGAGAACCACTGGGCTAGAGCATTGTTTCTCCAATGTTAACTGTACACATGAATCATCCGGGCCCTCGTTAGCAGGTGAGATCTGACGCCCTGGGTCCGGGGTGGGAACTCTGTGTCTCTAACGAGCTTCCTGGCGAGCACAGGGCTGCTGCTCCTTGGGCTACATTTTCTGTGGCCAGGATCTCACGTTTAGCTCTGAAGTTTTAAACTGAGGGCGGGATTGTCGGGAGGCCATAGGAAGGTCTCTGAATGACAGTTTCCTGGATCCTACCTGCAGCGAGAGCTCGGAATGAGGAATGTGTCTCCCCGGGATCCCGGGAGCCGATGGTGGGAGACCCGGAGGCTGGGAGGGTGGCTCCCATCCCTTTAAGGAGGAAAGTCATGGGGAGACAGTAGGATTGTTAATGTCACAGAAGCTGCACAATCCCAGTGACTCCCAAGGCCACGTTCTCTGCCACGAAAACTTGTGACACATTTCAAAGTCCTATTTAATGCTAAAATCCTCCTTTTCCTTCCTGCCTCCCACCCACACTGCTGCACAACTCAATTTTTTTTTTGAAACATCCCTTTGAGGCAAACCCCAGCTCTGAGCAGGGTGGAGGGAGGGGGCCTGTCAGGATGTGAATAGCTCAAAGTCAGTTTTCCCCTTCAAACCCTGGGCCTGTTCCACACATCACAGACCTTAGCTCATTAAGAAAGAAAGAAGAAATGGTGAGATCTACCCTTCTTTCAATTCCTGGAGCGGTGGCCTTCCACGTTGCCATAACACCAACTTTACAGGAGTGAGGGGGAAAAAAACACAAGGAAAACACGTTTGATGAAAGAACATTCCTGAATCATAAAACCAGTCATGCTAGCTCATTATGCATCTTAGGAATGAACTTGAAACCAGCTCATCTCCAACCTAAGAAAATAAAATAGCAGATCTTGCTTTAATATGTTTGAGCTTTGACTGACACCTCATTTGTTCAAGAGAAAAAAAAATTTTTTTTTGGCTCCTTCCTGTCAAGAGACGTTGGCAAAGCTGTGTGGAATCGACTTTTCCATTCCACCTGGCAAGGCCTATTAGGTGCTAAGACAGGAGATGGGTTTGGATACAAGGCATGTGGATAAACCACAGAACAACAGGAAGTGTTTACTGAGCTGCCTCCACCCCCAAATGTAACTTGTTTGAATACCATTCAGACTCTAACTCCTCTGAGCTCTCCGCTGCCCGTGCCAGGGGACAGGCATTAAGAAACTGCAAATTGTCTTCCTGAGTCTGCAAATATCCTTCCCACATGAGGTGCCCCCATTTCCCCACCCTCACCCCACCCACCCCCAGAAGATGGTGATGGAAATGACCTACCTTATTTAATCAGTGTTTACAATACTTGATTAGCCCCTCAGGCCACAGCAGCTCAGCTTGCCTAAGAATGGAAAGTCCTCTCTCAGGGGCTTTTACCTTCTCTGATTCTGGGAGGGCTGTGTGCTCCAGAGCAGCCGATAATAGCAAAGTGACTTTCTCTCCCATCCAGCCAGGTGGACGAAAAATCTGGAACTATGGGAGGGAGTAAAAAAAAAAGAAAATTGAGCCACAGGTCAAGTGGGCTCCAGGGGGAGCACAGAATGGAAAATGTGCCAAACAAAATAATGTATATTTTTAACTCATAAATAGGCCAGCAAAATGATATTCAGTCTTTATGAAGTACTCTGGAACAAATCTGGCCGCTCATACCCTGGTTTGCGTGGCCATCCCCACATTTTTTACTGCATTTTGTTTTACTATATGAAGAGATAACAGGAGGCTTTGTCAGGTAATGATTCCATTGAAAGGGACTTAAAGAATACAAGTCATTGCTCTGCTTGTGTAAATTCTTGTGGTTACTTGACTTTAATCACCTGGCCCCCATAAAAATTATCTGGGTAAATATTGCTGTCTAAACACTTTAGTGCTTAGCTTTCTCATTTGAAAATCAACTATCAAATCATTCTAGCACAGTGGTTCTCAACCTTGGCTGCACATTAGAATCACCTGGGAATCTTTTCAAAATCCTGATTTCTGGGCCTCAGCACCTAGATTTTATGACCCTCAATTGTAGGTTATAGCCCCACCTTTAAAAATTATTTAGAAATCAAAGTTTCATATATCTATCTCTCTCTCTTTCTCTCTCTCTTCTCTTTTTTCTTTCTTCTTCCTTTCTTTTTGTCAAGAAACACTTATCCAGCATTAATTATTTGCCAGGCATCATCATGCTGTATACAGGGCATACAAGGGTGACCACAACCAAATAGCTCCTCTCTCATAGAGATTATAGTCTAGTGGGAAAGACAAAAGTTTGAATAATGAAATGAACAAATCCTAATTAGCAACTGTACTAGGTACCAGTTCTATGACACTTTAAAAATAGGGGACTTAACTGGTTCCTAAAAGTAGCATTTTGCCTGAGAACTGAGAGATAAGAGGAGACCAGGTGAAGGGTGTATTGAAAGGATTGCAATCAGAGAGAATAATGTGCAAAGTCCCTGTGGGAGGAGAGAGCACAGTGTATTAAAGAAGTGAAAGAGTAGAACCTAGTTGCAAGCAGCATTAACTGTACAAACAATGAATGTTGTAGAGCAGGAGAGGTAGTCAAGGAAAAACTGGAGAAAACGGAACTTGGAACTAAATTTTAAAGAAAAGAAAACTGTAAAAAGAAAGTACTAAGTACTTCTGGCAGCTGGCACAGGAAAAACAAAGGCTTGGAATATAAAAGTATAAATGCTATTTCCTTTTTATTGCCATTCTTTTAATTTATGTATCTGTGACCTTGCATATTTAAAAGTCAAAGACAGCCCTAGCCAGTTTGGCTCAGTGGATAGAGCATTGGCCTGTGGACCGAAGGGTCCTGGGTTCAATTCCGGTCAGGGGCATGTACCTTGGTTACAGGCTCCTCCCCGGCCCAGGCCCTGGTCAGGGCTTGTGTAGGAGGCAACCAATCCGGTGTGTTTCTCTCTGACTTTCCCTCTCTCTTCCACTCTTGCTAAAAATCAATGAAATAATATCCTCAGATGAAGATTAACCAAAAAATAAAAAAAAATCAAAGACATATATGCTGCCATAGTTTTTTATAAATATATATATTTTTATTTCAGAGAGGAGAGGAGGGGGCAAAGAGAGAGAGAGAAACATCAATGATGGGAGAGAACCATTGATCAGCTGCCTCCTGCATGCCCCCTACTGGGCATGTGCCCTGACTAGGAATCAAAGCATAACTTCCTGCTTCATAGGTCGATGCTCAAACACTGAGCCACACTGGCCAGGCTATGTTGCGATATTTTAAAATTCAATTTATACAGTGAGTTACCTAAAATGAAATGCGTCAGACTTTCTCAAACATAAACTGTACTCAAAATGTATTACACATTCAAATGTAAAAGATAAAACTACAAAACTTCTAGAAAAAAATGTAGGAAAAAATGTTTAGGATTTAGGGCTAGGCAAAGAGTTCTTAGACTCTGCACCATCAGTGTAATCTACAAAGGGAAAACTTGATACACTGAACCTCATCAAAATTAGATTTTTGTTTTTCAAAGCCCATGTGAAGAATATGAAAAGACAAGCTATAGACTGGGAGAAAAGATTTGCAAATTAAATGTCTAACAAAGGACTTGGATCTGTATATAAAGAACTCTCAAAATTCAATAGTAAAAAAAGTCCAATTAGAAAATGAGCAAAAGACAGAAAGAGACATGTCACTGAAAAGGATATACATGTATTACATGATCACATGAAAACATGCTTTGCATATTAGCCATCAGCAAAATGCAAATTAAAAACTATGATTAGATATTACTATACACCCATCAGAATGTCTAAAGCGAGCAAACAAAAAATAATACCACCAACTGTTGGTGAGAATATATAGAAATAAGATTATTGATATGTTGCTGGTGAAAATGTAAAATGGTGCCACCACTCCAGACAACAGTTTGACAATTTCTTACCAAATTAAACATCCAGTTACTATATGACCCAGCAATTGCCTTTTTGATTATTTATCTCAGAGAAATAAAAACATTTCACAGAGAAACATACATATATGACTTTATATTGGCTTTATTCATAATATCCTACAACTTGAAACAGCCTTGATATCCTTCAACCAGTGAATGGTTAAATTGTGATATAGAACTACCATGGAATTCTATGCAGAAATGAGGAGTAACCAACTCATGGTTCACACAACTTGATAAATACCCCGAGGATTATATTGGGTGAAAAAAAAAGTCAAAGGTTACATACTTTATGATTCCATTTATATAACGCTGGAGGCCCAGTGCATGAAAATCATGCACTTGGGCGGGGTCCTTCATCCTGGCCTGTGCCCTCTTGCAGTCCTGGAGCCCTCGGGGAATATCCAACTGACGGCTTAGGCCTGCTCCCTGGACATCCTTAGCGCTGCCACAGAGGTGGGAGAGGCTCCTGCCACTGTGGCTACGCTTGCC
>NW_006299479.1:2222623-2226592 GCF_000327345.1 Myotis davidii
GTCCATCAGTGTGTGCACACACAAAGACACATGTATGTGCACACATACCTATATACCCATTGGTCTATCTTGCAAGTTGGGTGAATCCTTTATCCATACATTGTTTTGCCTGCCTGCTCACTGCTCCTTACGGCTCAGCTTGCTGCTCTTTAGTGCTGCTGCGGAGGCGGGAGAGGCTCCTGACACTGCCGCTACGCTTGCCAGCCATGAGCCAGACTTCTGGCTGAGCGACACTCCCCCTGTGGGAGCACACTGACCACCAGGGGGAAGCTCCTGCATTGAGCACCTGCCCCCTTGTGGTCAGTGCACATCATAGCAATGGGTCATTCTGCTGTTTGGTCGATTTGCATATTAGCCTTTTATTATGTAGGATTTTGAAATGGAGAACATTTTATTGGTTGCAGGGTTTAATGATATTAAACATTGTATATAAAATTCTAGAGATATTTGTAGTCTAGAACAACATTATCTTCCCTCAGAACATTTTCTTTTAAACAGGTAGCGAGGGAAGTAAAAATCCCAAATCACCTTAATCCAGTAAAATATTGATATGATTAAAAGCTAGACATCAGTCCATGCAAGATCTGGTCCATTTAGGACTTACCCTTAATCTTAACATATTTCCCCTCTATATCTTTTTTTTAAAAAAATATATTTCTTTCTTGATTTCAGACAGGGAGGGAGAAGTAGAGAGAGATAGAAACATCAATGATGAGAGAGAATCATTGATTGGCTGCCTCCTGCACACCCACTACTGGGGAATGAGCCCACAACCCAGGCATGTGCCCTCGGCTGGAATCGAACCTGGGACCCTTCAGTCCGCAGGCTGACGCTCTATCCACTGAGCCAAGCTGGCTAGGGCACCCCTCTATATCTTAATCCAAAACATAAGGGATTCACCGAGGCCCCTGTACTCGCAGATTATGAACTCTGATATTTGTTCCCCAGTCATTTGAGTCTACTACACTCTGCCCGGCTCTGCTTCTTAAATTCATAGATGTCCTTGTGGTTAAAACTCACCTCACTAGGTTTCCTTCTTGGAGAGTTATGGCCTCATACTTCTTCAATGCCTTGTTAATTCTTAAGCTTCTAACAAATTCATCCTCCAGATATTCTAGCTTTCTTACTGGAAGGGTGGGCTGTGCCAGCAAGGCCAAGGGTGAACCTGCGTGGGGGCGGCTAAAAGGCTTAGAAAAGACAGACAAGAGAATGAAAGCTGGGTCTCCGTGGGATGCTGCTTCTCTGAGAGACAGTGACCACGCCCAGAAGACATGTCTTTCTTTTATAGCAGATGCCACGAGGCAAAGTAAGGGTGTGATCAAGATGTTTACAACATTCTCGTGGGATTCAATCCTACTCAACTACATGCACCTGAACTCTATCAAGCCCACCTCACTCAGGCCCGTGGGGCCACGTATTCAGACCATAGGTTCAAGCTCACAACTACAGCTGTTGGCTATCATTGTGCTGGGAGGGCCTTGTCCTCTAAGCTGGGACTTGCACGTGGCCATGAGAGCCAAAAATCAGGATTTTAAAAAGATTCCCAGGTGACTCTAATGTGCAGCCAAGGTTGAGAACCACTGCTTTAGTGGAAGAGGAAGTCTGGGTTGCCTTTTTTTATGTTGATACCAGAGGACCATTGCACGTGCACCGATTGGGTTCCCTCAGCCTTGCCTGGGGGGATCAGGCTGAAACCGGCTTTCCAACATCCCCCGAAGGGTCCCAGTTTGTGAGAGGGCAGTTCTCAGGTGATGTGGCCTGGAATCAGGTTCCCTCCTCTCTGGTTCTGGGTGCCTCACCCAAGAACTGCAGCTGCCAAGTCACCGAAGCTAGGCAGCTCCTGTGTTGACCGTCTTCCCCTTGTGGTCAGTGCACATCATAGGTACGAGTCAGCCAGTCGGCTGTTCAGCAGTTCCCTTATGCTTTAATCTATATAGATTTATGTAACGTCCCCATTTTTCTTCTAGAGACTTTTCCCAGCGCCATCAATCCTCCCACTCCAATCTGAAATATTTACTTCCCTTGTGAAAGAGAATAATTCTTTGTCCTCACATATCTTAAAAATACTTTCATCCCTTGCCCAGCCAGTGTGGGTCAGTGGTTGAGCATTGACCTCTGAACCAGGAGGTCATGGTTCTATTCCCAATCAGGACACATGCCTGGGTTGCGGGCTGGATCCTCAGTAGAGGGCATGCTGGAGGCAGCCAATCAATGATTATTTTTCATCATTGATGTTTCTATCTCTCTCTCCCTCTCTCTTCCTTTCAGAAATCAATACACACACACACACACACACACACACACACACACACACACACACTTTGGTAGTTTAGTTTGACCATCCTTGTCACTCAGAGTTGGAATTCATCTGCCACATTTCCTGCTAGCACTAGAGCTACTGATGAGAACACAGCTTTATCAGACCTGAGAAATTTCTCCTTCCTTTTTCCTTGGTCTCCTTCCCTCCATCCTAGTTCCTTCCTACTCCCCTTCCTCTCCTTCTCTTCTACACCCTTCTTGTTCTTTGTTGATAAGTACTTACCTCTGTTTTCCATGCTGCATTTTCTATCAATTGGATGTTATATCTTCATTATCGATTATTTATATGCTTATTCTTTGCTTTCCAAATTTTTATCTTGTAGGTTTTCATAATAAATTCTAAGCATTTCTCAATTTTCATATTTTATTCCTCTATTATATTTTATGTATTTATACCGGCAATCATATTAATGATTTTTTCTCTTAATTTTCGTTCTCTTGTTATCTGACTATTCCTTTCATATAGTATTCTGTGCTCATGTTAGAAATGAAGTATCTTCTTTTAGCTAAGGTATTGATTTTTGTACATAGTAGCTCTGTGTGGTGGTTTTAAAATATGTCTAAATTATTTTACAGTCTATCCCTCAAAATACAGAGACTAATTCCCCCCTCCTTGCGTGCAGGCTGAACTTAGTGACTCACTTTATTTCCAATAAAATGACAAATTAGACAGTTTATAATCTAGAATTACAAATGTAAATGTCCTCAAATCTCATTTATCTACACTCAGAAGTTGTGGAGTAATTTAACATCTCTGTAACAACGTTTAACGACATGTTCAAGTTAAATACAAGTTGAAATGTGATATTGTGATATTTAAAAATATAGGAGCAAATTCCATTAATAGGGAACTTAAAATTTCACAAGCCACTGAAGGTAGTTTTTATACCATCGGGTAAAATAAAAGTTCCTTTTTCAGCAAAGCAGAATGTTGCCCATCAAGGATAAGACAGAAAATAGATATTTTCAATTAGTGGGAATATGTAAGTCCACGTAGAACGGACAGATTGCTGGTTGAAATTGGAATAAACCAGAACTAATGGTAAAAAACATGCCAGTGGGAATGAGAGAACCTGTTATATAATCTATTAAAGGTTTGATGTATAATGGGAATCCTTGTTAACTTAGTGCCAGACATTACTATTTCCTGATTGCTTGGCTACTAATGCAGTGGGGCCTTGACTTACCAGTGTCCTGACTAACGAGTTTTTTGAGATACCAGCTGTCTCTCAGCCAATGTTTTGCATTGAGTTGACAGAGTAATTTGAGTTAACGAGCTCCTTAACGAGCTCGGTCTCGGAACAAATTAAACTTGTAAGTCAAGGCCCCACTGTACACAGTTTTGTTTTGTTTTATTTGCCACCTGAGCCTTGACTAAAACACCATTGTTTTACACAGTGTCTATGGCACAATCAGATAGCAGTGATAGAGGCCTTATGACCCACAAAACCTAAAATATTTCTTATCTGACCCTTTACAGAAAAAGATTACCTGCCCCCTGCTCTGTAATGTCAAGCAACCTCCCCATCTCCCCTGCTGCGCTCACAGTTTGCCTCCAGACCTACCAGTGCATTAGCCAAAATGCAGTGGGTCCTCAGACCATTGGCTACTTGAAAGAAAGTCAGAGGCAGGGGGAAGCATGAATGGACA
>NW_006299479.1:2227003-2227531 GCF_000327345.1 Myotis davidii
TCACTTTCCTTTTTCATGGGCACTCCCTCTCACCCAAGTATTTTTTTGGAACCCTTTGGGTAAGCACCAATGGGGCAGCGCTCTGAGGGAACATAGTTTAACTCTTTATAGGATAACAAGGTCATAGGAAGCTGAGAATGGAAATGGACTTCAGTGATAATTTTAGTTTAAAATAATGTTATAAAAGGAGTTCGAAATTTTCAGAAAATGACAGCGTTATAGAGATTTTTTAAAAATGCCTAAAAGACCCTTAACTAGACCTGCTATTGAAAGTCTGACTGTCTAAGACAGTGATGGTGAATCTTTTGAGCTCGGCGTAAAATTTACAGAAAATGACAGTATTATACAGATTTTTTTTAAATGCCTAAAAGACCCTTAACTGGACCTGCTATTGAAAGTCTGACTAAGACAGTGATGGCGAACCTTTTGAGCTCGGCATTTTGAAAAACCCTAACTTAACTCTGGTGCCGTGTCACATATAGAAATTTTTTGATCTTTGCAACCACAGTAAAACACAGACTTATATTT
>NW_006299479.1:2227908-2236359 GCF_000327345.1 Myotis davidii
AAAAACAAACATCCCTGGACTCATGTTGCTGAGAATCTAGACCAGTGGTTCTCAACCTTCCTAATGCTGCGACCCTTTAATACAGTTCCTCATGCCGTGGTGACCCCCAACCACAAAATTGTTTTTGTTGCTACTTCCTAACTGTAATTTTGCTACTGTTATGAATCGTCATGTAAATATCTGATATGCAGGATGTATTTTCATTGCTACAAATAGAACATAATTAAAGCATAGCGATTAATCACAAAAACAGTATGTAATTATATATGTGATTTCCGATGGTCTTAGGCGATCCCCGTAAAAGGGTCATTCGACCCCCAAAGGGGTCGCGACCCACGGGTTGAGAACCGCTGCAATAGAGGAAAAAATAAAATATTATGAAACTTCACATGTTAAAAATGTGAGACTCCATATTCAATATCAACTTTGTAAAAATAAGTTACATTATATGTGCAGCGACTGGGACACAGAGGGACACCATTCTAAGTAAAAAGGACTAGTGTTGATGGAGGTACGTAGGGAAACATCCACAGAGTATGTTCAGAACTACTAAGTGGTTCAGACTGGCTGGGCGGATGCCATGTCTTTATTAAAACTCATAGTTTTCCTTTCAACCAAAATAATGAACACATCCATCAAACCCAAATGCTCTCTTGTGCTCCTTTGTAATCGCTCTCTTCCCTCCCACTAACCTTAGGCAACCAATGATCTGTGTTAAGTCACTGTATTAGTTTGTTTTCTAAAACTTTATATATGTGAAATCATACACTGTGTACTTTTACTTGGCCAGTATTCAGTCATATTTATCCATGCATAATTATTTTCATATTTATCCATGCAGTTGCATGTAACAGTAGCTCATTTTTTTCTATTGCAGCATAGTATTGCATTGCATGAATATACCAAAATTTGTTTAACCATTCCCCTGTTGATGGACAATTAGGTTATTTCCAGTTTGTCTCCATTACAAATAAAACTACTATGGACATTTCTGTAGGTTTTTATTTCTGTTACATATATCAATCAGTAGGAGAAGAAAGAGTGAGTTGAAGAGTAGATGTGTGTTTACCTTCTTAAACTTTCAAGTTCTTTCCCAAAGCATTTCCTTCCCCTTTCAGAATGTGTGTATTGAAGTTGTTTCAGTTGTTTCAATTTTTGACAATCTTTAATTTTAGATATTCTATCAGATATGCAATGATATTTTTATTTTTATTTGCATTCCTTAAAGACTAATGATGTTGATCATGTTTTTATGTGCTTATTTGTCATTCATATATCTTTTAGCCATCTTACTATTGGATTTTTACTGAGCTTTCTTATTATCAAATTTGAGATTTCTTTATATATTATGAATATAAGTTCTTTATCAAATATGTGGTTTGCCAGGATTTTCTCCCAATCTGTGACTTTTCTCATTCTCTTAACAATATCATTTAAAGGGCATAAATTCTTCATTTTAATGAAGTGCAATTTGTCAATTTGTGGGGGTTGTTTTTTGTGTGTGTTTTTTTTGGTGTGTGTGTGACTTGTGCTTTTTATATTGAGATGTTTTATGGCCTAAAGCAATGGTCCACAGACTTGCTGTGTAATAGTAAAGAATTTAGACTTTAGGTCATACATTATCTATTGTAGTTCACATTTCCATGTCTGTGTTCTCATAAGACTTTATTTACAAAAATAGACAATGGGCCATATTTATCCTGTGAGCCATAATTTGTTGATTCGCAGCCTAGCGTATGGGTTATTTTGGTTTATTTTGGTAAATGGTTTATGTACAATTAAAAGAACGTATATTCTGTTGTTGAGAGAATTGTTCTATAATTCAATTAAGTCAAGTTGGTTGATAAAATTGTTTAAATATTATATGGTCAGGCAGTCTGCCTTTCTTATTTGCTATCTGTTCTACCAATTATTGAGAGAGTATTGAAATCCCAAACTATAATGATAGATTTGTCCATTTCTCTTATCAGTTTTGCTTTATGTATTTTATAACTACTATTAGGTTAAAAAATGTTTAGAATTATGTGCTCCACCAAGTTAACCTCTGTATCGCTATGAAATGACTCCCTTCATCTCTGGTAATAATTTCTGTTCTAAAATCTACTTCATTGAATATAAATATGGCCATTCCAGCTTTATTTTAGTTATTTAACATGGTCACTTTTTCCATAGTTTTAACTTGTGTCTTTATATGTAAAGTGGATTTACTACTGGTAGCATATAGTTAGGTTTTCTTTTTTTATACAATATGACAATATTTACCTTTGAATTGGGGTGTTTAAAACACTTATATTTAATGTAATATGGATGGTTGTGTTTATATCTAACATCTTGCTATTTATTTTCTACTTGTCTAATCTGTTTTTTTGTTCTCTTTTTTCTATTTTCTGCCTTGTTTTATATTAATTAAATATCCTTTTGTGATTCCATTTTTGTTTGCTTATTTGCTACAACTCATAACTGTACAATATTTAGGATTTCTGATATGCATTTTAACTTATCAGAGTCTACCTTCAAGTAATATTAAACTTCTTGTTTAAAATATATATTTTATTGATTTTTTACAGAGAGGAAGGGAGAGAGATAGAGGGTTAGAAACATCGATGAGAGAGAAACATTGATCAGCTGCCTCCTGCACACCTCCTACTGGGATTGTGCCCACAACCAAGGTACATGCCCTTTCCCGGAATCGAACCTGGGACCTCCCAGTTCGCAGGCCGATGCTCTATCCACTGAGCCAAACTGGTTAGGGCAATATTATACTTCTTTATGTAAGAAGTTTACAATAGTTTACTTCCTTTTCTACTCATTCCAACTTTATGCTACTGTTGTCATATATTTTCTTTTGACATATGTTATAAACTTCATAACACATTGTTATTATATTTGCTTTAAGCAGTCAATCATCTTTAAGATTTAAATAAGAAAAAAATATTTCAGATTTAGTCACATAATTACCATTTTCAGTGTTCTTCATTCTTTTTCATCGTTCCAGATTTCCACCCACTATGAGTCTCCTTCCTTTAACATTTCTTATAAAGTACATGTACTGGTAATGGATTCTTACCGCTTTTGTATGTCTGAAAATACCTTCATTTCACCTTAATTTTTGAAAGACAGTATCATCGGGGTGAAAAATTTCGAAATTCACAGTTTTGTTTGTTTGTTTTTATTACTTCAAAGATGTGTTCCTCTGTCTGGCTTGCATTGTTTCCCATAAGACATTTGCTAGCTTTGTTTTCTTTTTTTACTCTGTATATAATGTATCCTTTTCTTGTCTGACCATTTTTTAAATTTCCCAATTGTCACCAGTTTTAAGCAATGTGACTCTAATATAACTTACTGTAGTTTTCTTAATGTTTCTTGTGTTTGGGAATTATTGAGTTTCTTGAAACTCTGGGTTTGTTTTACCAAATTTGGAGATTTTGAACTCCTAGCTCCACCTCCTCCACTCAGGGAGACCTCTTCCACATTCAAGAAACCCCTCCAGGCCACGAGCTGGGACAGTCTTAGCACTCACTCTACTTATTCCCCATCTCTAAGGCATCACTGTCCTTTCTGACAGAAATCCAGTGTTTTGAGAACCATTTTATTTCAATGTTTTCTTTAGTTATTTCGGGTGGGATAGTAAATTCAGTTCCTGTTACTCCATTTTACCCAAAAGCTGATGTCCAAACTCAGAGGTTTTTAAAGCTCCTCCTTTTGTTGCTAGATTTGAATTTTACTGCATTATGGTTAGAGGAGACAGTTTGTGTGCACTGAACATTTGGAAGTCCTAAGACTTCTTTTAAGGTCTAATGCATTATCTATTTTTATAAATACTGCATATGTCCTTGAAAAAAATGTATCCTTTCTGCCTGCTGGGTATAGAATTCCATATGTAGTTGCTTGAGTTAATACATTAATTGTTATGTGATTACTAAATCTGCTTACATGTTTGTCTCTTTGAGCAGTCAGTTTCTGAAAGGGGGATGTTCAAACTCCATTTAAATTATTTTGTCAATTTTGCATTTCAATTCTTGTAGCTGTTGTTTAATAGATGTAGGGACTATATAGACAGGATCGAATGTGTTTATGATGAATACTCCTCACTTTTTTATTTTTTATTTTACAAGCATGTAATGTCATTACTTCTTCTTCATGATATTATTGCCTTAAATTCTACCTTTCAAATATTAAGATTCATCTCAGAGCAGTTTTGGTTCATAGTCACTTATGGTATCTTTTCTATCCATGTATAGCCAATATTTATTCATATATTTATTTTAAATGTACCTCTTTTGGATAATATTAAATCTTTTAAAAATATTTACCACACAACCAGAAAAAATCGGAATACATATCTATATCCTTTCACAGAAATAGATAAAGTTTTACTGAAATTAAGAAATTTTTTAAAAACAGGTATATGCTATGTTCAAGTTTTGACAGATTCAATATTACAAACATACTATTGGATATATATAAATTCTACCTAATTAATCTATCCATTAAATACAATTCTAATCAACATCTCCAGGCATTGTTTTATAGAAGTATATAAGCTGAGTCTAAAATTAACTTGATAATGCAAAGCAATTACAGAAGAGATAAGGTAATTGTCCTAGTCCATTCAGGCTGCTAATAACAATATACCACAGGGTGGTTAGCTTATAAACAATAGCAATTTATTTCTAATAGTTTTGGAGGCTGGGAAGTCCAAGGTCAACTTGCCACAGATTTGGTGTCTGGTTAAAGCTCACTTCCTAGTTCACAGACATCTGTCTTTTTATTATGTCCTCACATGGCATAAGGGTCAAGGGAGTTTCTGAGGGTCTCTTTTATAAGGCTGCACCCCGTGCCCTAATCACCTCCCAGAGACCTCAACTCCTACTACCATCACATTGGGGGGTAAACTGGCAGAGAAAGAGGCTCAGCACACCCCCAAATATCGTAGGATACCTTAGAAAAGTACATGCCCAGACATATCACAATAAAAGTGCTGACGGAAAAAAAAAAAGTCTTGAAAGCAACCAGAGAAAAAACAACACATTAAGCGCAGACAACACCGTGTATTGATTGCAGTCAATTCAAATGACTGCAAACTTCTCATGAGAAATCATGAAGGCCAGGAAATAATGGAACAACTTATTTGAAGTGCTGAAAGCAAATAACTCTCAACCCATAATTTTGTAGTCAATTATTCTATTTCTGTTTTCAGATGTAAAAATAAAATAAAGAAATTCCAGGATAAAAGAAAACCAAGAATATGAATCACCAACTGCTAAGCTCTGAAAGGAAGGTTAAAAAACACTCAAGAGAAACACATCTGTCACTAGAAGAACACTTGGCACTTTAGGAATGAAGAAGTAAATATCTGACAATATATAATAGACTAATTGTATCCTCTTAAGTTTTTTTAAAAATACATATTACAGTTAAAAACAAAAATGATAATATTTTCTGAAGGGATTTTCTTTTTTTGACAACTGCAACATAATAGGGGAAGGGTAAAAGGAACTATATGGTGACAAGTTTTCTACATTCCATTTGAAGTGGTAAAATATTAATTCTAATTAGGCTGTAATAATTAAATATGAATATTTTATCCCTTGAGCAACTACTGGGAAAAGATATAGAGAGAGGTAAACTTAAAATCCCAATGGGTAGAAGAGATAAACAAAATATGAGCCATACCATGTTGATGGATGAAGAGCTCAATGTATTAAAAATGTATATTCTTTCTAAATTGATCTACACATTTATTAAACAAACTCAAAAAGAGTCTGGAGACTTTGCTAGAAATAAATAATTGATATTTATTCAAGGGTCTTGGAGTTTTCAAACTAGAAACATAGCTAGGCAAAACCCAGAAGTGTTCCAATGAAGAAAGAAAACTTATAAGTCTCTATAGTAAACAGTACATTTTTGAGAAGTATCAGTCTTGCATTCTCAGCCTTAGCATTGGTCCAGGACAGCTATCAGGCAGATGTCAGGTAGTTAGAATGATGGATGCCAAGTAGTTGGAGATGGGTGCCAGGAACTCCGGTTAGTCCCAGTGGTCTTGGTAATAGATGTCAGGTGGATGTATATGTGAGTTCTCCGGGGGGCAACCAAGTGGCCTGGATACATAGGCCTTTCAGCAGGTAATTATAGGGTTACCTGGAGGTCCGGATGTCTAGCATTGATGCAGGACTGAAAAGCTCAAAAAAGTTTTAAGTTCCCAGGCTAGTTAGAACAATAATGGTGTCTTTTCCTTATGTCTTAAACTTCATAATGTTAATAATTTTAGCAGTTTGGTTAAAATGACTCTATTTTATATATCTCCTGTCTTCATTCTTTTCTCACATTCAACACAATTCCAATCAAAGTCTCAGCAGGATTTTTTTGTAGAGACAAGCATATTCTTATGATCATATAGAAAGGCAAATAAACTAGAATAGCCAAGCAATTTTGAAAAGGAACGAAGTTAGAGGACATTACCCAATTTTAGGGTGTATTATAAAGTTACAATAATCACGACAGTATGGTATTGATAGACACAGATCAACTGAAGAGACTGGAGTCCAGATATATCCTCACATAAACATTAAAAGGGAATTTTTGAGAAAGATATAAAAGCAATGCAATGAGGAAAAAAATATAATCTTTTCAAGAAATGGTGTTTGAACAATTAGACATCCATGTGTTAAAAAGAAAATAATCTAAACCTATACCTTATACTTCTTACAAAAAAAATACTCAAAATGGACCACAATTTTGTAAAATGCAGAGCTATAACATTTTTTAGAAGAAAACATAGGCGAGAATTTCCATGCTTTTTGTGTTTGGCAATGAATTCCAAAATATAATCCAAGGGTACAAGCCATACATGAAAAAATTTGGTTGATTTTTAGCGAAGCAAAACATTCTTAGTTCTGCAAAAGACACTGTTAAGAAAACTAAAAGACAAGTCATATTTGCAATTCCCATATTTCACAAAGTATTTTTATCTGAAATGTATAAAGAACTCTCAAGACTCAACAATAAGAAAACAATCTATTTTAAAAACAAATGGGTAAGATTTGATCAGACACTTCCCCAAGGGTGATTTATTGATGGCAAACTAGCATATTTATAGGCACTCACCAGCATTATGACACAGCACCCAGCTGGAAAGCCAATAATCAAGAGACAGGGGCTGGTGGAAGGAAAGTAGATTTATTCAGGAGCTGGCAGCTGGAGGAGATAGTGGGTTCTCATTGCAAAGACTATCTTAATAATTGGATGGGGGAGGGGTTTTGTAAGGAGGGAGGAGAAAGAGAGAGGGAAAAAAACGAACAAAGGAACGGAAAGGAGAGAGTTGAGAGTTCTCTGTTGACTACATTCAAGTCAACAAGGTCTGTTCAAATAACTGGTTGACGGGCAGCAAATCTCCCAGAACCTACATGTGTGAAGGTCGGACTGGGCTTCTTTTGAAGTTAGTTCCTCCAATTCTTAAGCAAACAGACTGTTTACCTGCAGTCACATGTTAGTGAACAGGTCATCATTTAGAGAAATAACGTTAAAAGAATGGTGGGGTGGGTTACAATTAGACAGAAGGAAACTAAAACCATCATGGGATACTAATGCATCATGGGATATCTATGTATTAGAATAGATAAATTTTGTAAGAACTGCCAATATCCAGTCCTGAACAATTAGACCCTCATACTTTGCTGGTGGGGGTGTAACATAGTGCAGCCATTCTGGAAAAACTGTTTGGCAGTTTCTCATCATATTAAACATACAATTACCATACAACTCACAAATTGCACTTCTATGTATTACTCTAGAAAATTAAAACTTATGTTCATGCTTGAACCAGTACACAGATGTTGAAAGGAATTTTTTCTTTTTTATATATTATTTTTTGATGTTTAGAGAGAAAGGAAGAGAGATGGAGATAGAGAAACATTGATGTGAAAGTGAAACACCAATCGGCAGCCTCTTGTACTCCCCCTGCTGGGAACTGAGCCTGCAACCCTGGGCATGTGCCCTGACTAGGAATGAAACTGGAAACCTTTTAGTGCATGGGACTGTGCTCAACCAACTGGGTCACACTGGCTAGGGCGAAGGAATTTTTCTTGATTGACAGACCTACAGTGGGGCCTTGACTTATGAGTTTAATTCGTTCTGAGACCGAGCTTGTTAAGGAGCTCGTTAACTCAAATTACTCTATCAACTCAATGCAAAAAATGAGCGGAGAGACAGCTGGTATCTCAAAAAACTCGTTAGTCAGGACACACGTAAGTCAAGGCCCCACTGTATTTAATCATTCTGATCATTATACAATATCTTCGGTTTGTTCTCTTTACACTGCCACTGCCAGTAACAACAAAATAACAATGGCAGGAACTATTATTAAATGCTTTGCAAGGGACAGACAACATATTTCAGGCAAAAGGCAGTCACCCACCGTAGTGTGTGAAGTAAAATGACGCCATGCATCAG
>NW_006299479.1:2237452-2242449 GCF_000327345.1 Myotis davidii
GAGATGTCTCACAGATTTATGCTGTATCCAGGTTGCCTACACCCGTAAATGATTGAAAAGATGCTACTGTCTGGACAGTTGGGGCATTTTAATTGGAAGATTAATGAACTTGTGATTTTGCTCTGTTGATTTTTTCCTCCTGAAATAGAAGGCTGATTCAGTAATAAATGTGAGCTCTTTAAAAAAAAACAAAAAACAGTTAGGGACACAGGTATATTGGGACTGAGCAGTGGAGACTTGGGGTGGTAGTAACTGAGCTAGGTGACATTGGAACAGAGACTGAAAAAGATGGGAAATCTGATTGAGAAAGATTGCATTTGAGGCATGGACTACACGGAAATGCCAATCAGGAATTCTGGATTGACATGAGAAGAGCAAGAGCAAAGTACACAGGGGCTAATTTTTTAAAAAATGCAAAGAGATAAAGAAAAAAAACGGAAACGGAGTAAAAATGGGAAGGACTGTGTGCAATACCTAAATCAGGTGTCCTCAAACTTTTTAAACAGGGGGCCAGTTCACTGTCCCTCAGACCGTTGAAGGGCCAGACTATAGTTTAAAAAAACAACAACTATGAACAAATTCCTATGCACGCTGCACATATCTTATTTTGAAGTAAAAAAACAAAACAAGAACAAATACAATATTTGTATTTGCATGTGGCCCGCGGGCCGCAGTTTGAGGACCCCTGACCTAAATCATGTGTTTTAGTAAGAGGAGTCATGGATGTAACCTGAACAGTGGCTGGGGAGGTTGGCAAGCTGGGAAAGTTGACTAGAGAGGTGGGAGGGCAGACGCCACTAAACCCGGTGAGTTACTTTCCACAGGCTGGTGCCAATGGTAGTCAGACCTCAGACAAATGGACACAGACTGAGAGACACGAAAGATGTTTTAGGAGATGAAACATCAAGTGTGAAAAGCTATACAAGCCTGATTCTCTAGGACAGTGGTTCTCAACCTCGGCTGCACATTAGAATCACCTGGGAATCTTTTTAACATCCTGATTTCTGGGCCTCATCCTCCGGAAATTCTGTTTCTTTGTTACTAATGTGAGGCCACAACATTAGTCCCAAAGAAACAGAATTTCCGGAGGGTGAGGCCCAGAAATCAGGATGTTAAAAAGATTCCCAGGTGATTCTAACGTGCAGCCAAGGTTGAGCACCACTGCTCTAGGACATTGCTTTCCTTGGAAGATGCCAGGGTCCCCACAGACACTGGGATTTCCTGAATAATGGCCCCAGTTCTTCTTGAAACGAAACATCTGTCCATGCACTGCGCCCGTATAAAGCCATTAAATGAACACCAGGGACTGTCTGGACAACGTCAGAGCCCAGGAAGGCATCGGGAGAGGCATGGTTTTTGAGATGATTTGCGTCGGGGGGAAATAATGAAAAGAGAAGTGCAGTGAGCCGGGCTCCTCTCCAGCTGTGGCCAATCTCCCCGCACTGCGTTAAGGCAATCAGCTAGGAACCAGCAAACTCAGGTGACTTGTGCTCTCAGTCTCTCTCATTGCCCAGCCGTGAGGGGATAAACAAGCATCACGTCTTAGGTAGGTCATGGTTTTCCTTCTGTCTTTCAGGGCACATTGCTATGCCATCTATACATCGTTCCTTGGAAAGTCCATCAGCAAGGTTTTGCAGCATATTATCAAGGTTTGGGGTTCGGGGCCTATTCTCACAAGGCATTTCCTGTTTGCTGTGACCAGCTGTCTAGTAAGTGTGTGTGTCTGGGGTGGGTGATGGGGTGCTGGGGGTGTGGGAGGGTGGAAACACCATGTCTGGGGGAATTACAGGTGCGCTAGGGAGGCTAGAGCAATTCAAACAGGCATCTCTCTAGAGGCCCTCGCTCCAACGTTTTCCAGCAGTGACTTGTGATAGTGGCCCCCTGGGATGAAGTATAACATGTCACATCCAAGAAAACAGATAACCAAAAGGGCTCCCCTCTTTTGCTATTTCAGCCTCCTGCCCCCAGGACTTGGCCACGCCAAGACAATAAAATACTGTAGCCTCCTGGGAACAGGCTACACGGCTTGTTCAGATCTGTGTTTTTGTTTCATTCTGCTGAAGTTTTATTCCGCGGCTGTGGAGGCCTGGCTTGAGGACATTGGCTAAATACTAAATAATCACCAGGCGGAGGAAAAGAAATGAATTTCCCAGCATTGTGGGTAGAAAGAGAACAGGCTTAATTAATGATTCTCATTCCTGCCTGTTCACACCTCGGCTCCCATTCAAATAACGTGAGGGAGGAAATAGTTCAGAATCTAGGAAAGCAGAAACTATTGGAAAGCTGCTAGGGTGTCAATCTTTCCTTTAACTTGCACATGCATTTCTATGCTGTTGCACCGGATCAATAAAGAAAACAAAGAAGAAAGGTTTCCCGATAGATAGGCCAGCTGCTGAAGTGGTTGCTTGCCAGATAAAAGACTCAGCCAAGGGGGAACCAGAGGGCCTTGCCTAGGGAAGTTCTGCAGCCACCTTCTATGGCAGCGGTTCTCAACCTCTGGGTTTCAACCCTTTGGGGGTCGAACGACCCTTTCGCAGGGGTCGCCTAAGACCATCGGAAAACACATATATAATTACATATTGTTTTGGTAATTAATCACTATGCTTTAATTATGTTCAATTTGTAGCAATGAAATTGGGGGTCACCACAACATGAGGAACTGTATTAAAGGGTCGCGGCATTAGGAAGGTTGAGAACCACTGTGGACAGGTACTAGAGTAGTGATGGCGAACCTATGACACGTGTGTCAGAGGTGACACGCGAACTCATTTTTTTGGTTGATTTTTCTTTGTTAAATGGCATTTAAATATGTAAAATAAATATCAAAAATATAAGTCTTTGTTTTACTATGGTTGCAAATATCAAAAAATTTCTATATGTGAAACAGCACCAGAGTTAAGTTAGGGTTTTTCAAAATGCTGACACGACGAGCTCAAAAGGTTCGCCATCACTGTCCTATGGGATTTCAGTTTAGCAACCTGTGCCTTTAACGACCAATGGGAAGCCTCAAGGAAATCTTTGGGGCAGTGTCATGACATGGATTTTGCGACAGTGAGTTTTGAACCACTAGCTTTTTACTAATGGTACTACATTAAAGATGAATGCCTTTCCAATTTATGAAACTAGTTCCAAACTACTTCATGGTATAGAAGAGTCAAATCCAATGAGTTAATTTGGAAGAAAAACACACACATATCTGGCCCTGGCTGGTTTGGCTCAGTGGATGGAGTGTCGGCCTGCAGACTGAGGGGTCCCAGGTTCGATTCCAGTCAAGGGCATGTACCTTGGTTGTGGGCACATCCCCAGTAGGGGGTGTGCAGGAGGTAGCTGATCAATGTTTCTCTCTCATCAATGTTTTTAACTCTCTATCCCTCTCCCTTCCTCTCTATAAAAAATCAATAAAAAAATATTTTTAAAAAAAGACACAAAACTTACTGAATTTAAAGAGAGAAAATCACATATTAGCTTTACAGTAAGCCACTCACTTAGAAATAATAGCACACACATATCTGGCCCTCCCTGGTTCGGCTCAGTGGATGGAGTGTCGGCCTACGGACTGAGGGGTCCCAGGTTCGATTCCGGTCAAGGGCATGTACCTTGGTTGTGGGCACATCCCCAGTAGGGGGTGTGAAGGAGGCAGCTGATCAATGTTTCTCTCTCATCAATGTTTTTAACTCTCTATCCCTCTCCCTTCCTCTCTATAAAAAAATCAATGAAATATATTTAAAAAGCAAAACAAAACAAAAAACCCCCACACATATCTGCCCAAAAGGCATATTACTTTTTCTATTTTCAACGTGAAACAGTTCAGGCTTTTCAATAAAAAAAAAATGTGAGTTATATGTATAACAGGAACATGTTTGTAATTGTTTCACAAGCTTGACTTTCAAGATGTTTCTATAAGGAGCACATTGAAAAAGGGAATTGAGGCAATTACACATTCAATATGGATGTCAGCAGAGGTCTCCTTGTCTTTTGAGACTTACATAAAATTAACCTCAACCCCTAGTCTCATCTTTAATAAGAAGCTCAATATCCTCTCAGATTTTTGCACACATCTGAAATGTACCTTCTCAGGGTTATCTGTACTTTTAATGAACTAATACCATTGAACTCCCATCTCCCCACCCATGACAATTCTCTTGTTCTTGTCTAGTGTTAACTCATATACACTTACAGTCCCTTTAGTCCTTAAAACTCTATTCTACAAAACATTTCTGTGTGGAAAATGGCTACTACATTGCAACAATACGCAGAAATACTTTTAAAACTAACCTTTCTAAAATTCCTCCAGCCAGCTCGAACACTAGGAAATTCTCATTACCCAACATTTCTTCATGCAATGTTCCCCATAGACACCCAAACGTCTCCCAATTTGTTTGGCCTTTTCTCCTGTTCTCAGAACTATTCCTCTCCCCTACTTTTTGCTCCTTCAAATAAGTGTTAACTTTCATGCAAAGCAATTTAATTGTTCTTCTATTACATGGGCTTCTTCCAGAGTTTCATGTTCTTAGAACATCATTGTTCACACACATGAATGAGGTATTTGGCTACACAGAAAGTCATTCTTTTAGGAAAAAGTCATGCTACTGCTTTAGGAGGCAAAATGACAGTCACCTATTGCTTTTAGATGAAAACACATTTTTAAAGTTGTTTTGTCTATGCTACATATCATTAAAGCAGGCCACAAGGTCAAGAATACCTCCATGGATACATATTTCAGACCTTTACAGTTGTTTCAGTTTACCAGTGATGCTCTTAGTTGCATATTTGATGCTTATGCCCAGCCTGAGACAGTGCTAGCTTGCCCCATGAAAATGGCATTGAATTTGAAGCAAGCTTCTTTTAAATATACACTACTAAACACGTGATCCTTTCTCAAAAGCTAAGCCAATACGATTTTTATTTATATGAGATACTAGAGGCTCGGTGCACAAAATTCATGCACTCCAGGTGCGGGGGTGGGGGGTCCCTCAGCCCAGACTATGACCTCTCGC
>NW_006299479.1:2243287-2243864 GCF_000327345.1 Myotis davidii
TCATAGACTTTACTAGAAAGAAGTGTATTTGGAGAACATTAAATGTTAGAAAATAAGGTATATGTACACTGCCTTGAACATTATATACATTCAATAGGTAAAATGTTAATTCCTTCCCACTCTTCCCCTTAACTTTACTGAGATAAACAATCCTCTTTTGAACTTCCATTCATTGAACATGGTTCTACCTAAATAAGAGAAAGAATGTTTGTTTCCTCTTGCACAGGAGAACATCTCAGATACTTACAGATAACGATGTTCCTGCCTCTTGTACAGTCCCTTCCGCATGATTTTACACCCTTCACTATTCTAATTCTCCAACTTCATATTTCTTAGGTTCCAGGACTTACAAAGAAAAAAATAAAAGCTGGACATTTTGTCTAATCAGTACACAGAGCACCAGGGTCTGCTTCTGCTTGGTGTTGAGAGTCAAACTGTTGCACAGCCCAAATCTGCATTCGCTTTGTTGGTAGCCTTATCACACCATCAGCCTCATCCCGACAACTGAGTTGAAGCCGCCCAAATGTATAAGGTGTACAGATTCATTTTACGTTTTACTCATGGCTTGTTTTTATGA
>NW_006299479.1:2244009-2257806 GCF_000327345.1 Myotis davidii
GCTTATAGATGAAATCACATTTTTAAAGTTGTTTTGTCTATGCTACATATCATTAAAGCAGGCCACAAGGTCAAGAATACCTCCATGGATACATATTTCAGACCTTTACAGTTGTTTCAGTTTACCAGTGATGCTCTTAGTTGCATATTTGATGCTTATGCCCAGCCTGAGACAGTGCTAGCTTGCCCCATGAAAATGGCATTGAATTTGAAGCAAGCTTCTTTTAAATATACACTACTAAACACGTGATCCTTTCTCAAAAGCTAAGCCAATACGATTTTTATTTATACTAGAGGCTCGGTGCACAAAATTCATGCACTCCAGGTGCGGGGGTGGGGGGTCCCTCAGCCCAGACTATGACCTCTCGCAGTCCGGGAGCCCTGGGCGGACATCCTTTAGCGCTTCCGTGGAGGCAAGAGAAGCTACCGCCACCGCCACTGCGCTTGCCAGCTGTGAGCTTGGCTTCTGGCTGAGCGGCACTCCCCCTGTGGGAAGGCACTGACCACCAGGGGGCAGCTCTTGCATTGAGTGTCTGCCCCTGGTGGTCACTGCGCATCATAGTGACCAGTTGTTCTGCCATTCGGTCAATTTGCATATTAGCCTTTTATTATATAGGATAATAGGGAACAAAGTTTTAATTTGCTAGAGAAAGAGAATATGTCTAGTTCCACCTTGTGTCCTTTATAATCCTATATAATAAAAGGCTAATAGGCAAATCGACCAAATGGTGAAACGACTGGTTGCTATGACGTACACTGACCACCAGGGAGCAGATGATCAACGTAGGAGTTGCCCCCTGGTGGTCAGTGCATTCCCATAGAGGGAACACCACTCAGCCAGAAGCCGGGCTCACAGCTGGCGAGTGCAGCGGTGGTGGCAGGAGCCTCTCCCGCCTTGGCGGCAGCACTAAGGCTATCTGCCTGCAGGCTTAGGCCCGCTCTACCTAAGCCATCAGTTGGACATCCCCCGAGGGCTCCAGGACTGCGAGAGGGTGCAGGCTGGGCTGAAGGACCCCCCTCCCCTGAGTGCATGAATTTCATGCACCGGGCCTCTAGTTTTGGTTATATTGGGATAAGATACCTGGAAAACTCTCCCAGCCCTACCCCAGCCTCATTTCCTGAAGATGACTGCTAGCTAGCAGATCATACATTGCTAGTATTTGAAGAGGGCTTAGAAGATATCCAATCTTAGCTTCCATGGGAATCCTTACAAAATATTTCATAGACTTTTACTAGAAAGTAGTGTATTTGGAGAACATTAAATGTTAGAAAATAAGGTATATGTACACTGCCTTGAACATTATATACATTCAATAGGTAAAATGTTAATTCCTTCCCACTCTTCCCCTTAACTTTACTGAGATAAACAATCCTCTTTTGAACTTCCATTCATTGAACATGGTTCTACCTAATAAAGAGAAAGAATTTTTATTTCCTCTTGCACATGAGAACATCCCATATACTTACAGATAACTATTTTCCTGTCTCTTGTACAGTTCCTTCTGCATGATTTTATACCCTTCACTATTCTAATTCTCCAACTTCATATTTCTTAGGTTCTAGGACTTATAAAGAAAACAATAATAGCTGGACATTTTGTCTAATCAGTAAACAGAGCACCAGGGTCTGCTTCTGCTTGGTGTTGAGAGTCAAACTGTTGCACAGCCCAAATCTGCGTTCGCTTTGTTGGTAGCCTTATCACACCATCAGCCTCATCCCGACTAAGGCCCAGTGCACAACATTCATGCATGGGTAGGGTCCCTAGCAGCTGCTGGCTGCCAGCTGGGACCTTCCTATATTCTACACCACCCCCTGGTATTCAGCGCACATCATAGCAAGCGATCAAACTCCCAGTCGGTGGAACTCCAGAGGGGACACTTTGCATAATAGGCATATACATACATACACATAGATGGATAGATAGGTAGATAGATAGATATAGTTATCATATATGTCTATTTTAAACTTTACTCTGTACTATTCGTTTCCATAAGTCTAACCTGTGATGATCTTTTAGACTTAACTCTTTTCCAGAATTTAATTTATTCTAGCTCTAATTTATCTAAATCTAAGCCACCTAAAATAGCCACTAAGACAACCTATACTTCCCTGGCACTGTGCTGTATACAGGCTCTGTCTCAGGTATTTTCTAGAAATTAACTTTAATCTTTACTATTTTCCTGTAAGCTAGCTATCTATTCTCATCAAGTGGTGCATGAAAATTAAGCATCTTGTCTAGGTCGACAAATGTTAACAGTGAAACTGGTCTGGTAATTCAGGCCCACGTGGCTCCTCAACCTAAACTCTATTAGCACTGCCCTGACCTACACAGCCTCGACCTGCACAGCCTCAACCTGCACAGCTTCGACTTGTACTGCCTGGATTGGAGCCAATTCTGAACCAACACAAAGCCAATATATGCTCCCTAGCCCACACTCACCTATTATTCAAAAGAATATCAAGTTTGCCAAAAAATCAGTTGCAACTGAAAATGCACTCAATCTGAAGTCTTAATTACTTTATCAACTACCCTTTTAATTCTGATTTTTTTTAAAAAATGACCTAAAATTGATGTGACTCTATTTTAACAACCTAAGAATTCTTAGTAGCCTCTTCAAGTTCAAATTCAATTCAAATTCTAATTCATTTTTTCTGTTATACACTTGTATCGTTACTATGCATTTTTGAATTTTCTAGGGATAATTGTCAATGGTCCCTGTCTATGGTTTAGAGACCACCTTTTTCTCAAACTTAAATAGTAAGGCTGTTTATCTCTGACATGGTTGGTTCTGTTGATTCTACCAATGTTTTTATACCTTGGGATGTGTACTGTGTACACCAAGTAACTTGAGCACAATAGTCAGTTCTTTTATCAGATAAATTGGTATTCCTAAGTACTTCTCTTTTTTTTGTCTCTGTTTCTCCTATTTTTTAATTTAAAAAATAGAGTTAAATAGTAAAGAAGATAGTGGACATGAGCCATGATAATTTATTTATTATTATTTAAAATATATTTTTATTGATTTCAGAGAGGAAGAGAGAGGGAGAGAGATAGAGAAACATCAATGATGAGAGAGAAATATTGATTGGCTGCCTCCTGCACTCCCCACCCTGGGGATTGAGCCTGAAACCCAGGCATGTGCCCTGTCTGGGAATCAAACTCTGACCTCCTGGTTCATAGGCAAATGCTCAACCACTGAGCAGGGCTATTTTAATGAGATTGTCTCCAGTGTTTTGCCATCAAGCATGATTGCGGATAGATGTCCTTTTCCAACTAAGGGCTTAATCTTCTAAACCTAATTTCCTTATATGTGTTCATGCTTTTCAAAAAAGAAAAAATGAAAGAAGCATATTGATTGTTATCAAACATTTTACAGCATCTTTTGAGATCATTGTCTTTTTATGGGACGAAGAGATATGGCCTAGTATAATCATATCTCTCTTGATGATACACCAGTCTTTCAATCTCAGGACAAATCCTAGTTTGTCATGGTGGGTGGTTATTTGAAGAGACATTAAATTTGATTTGCCAAAGGTTTAAAAGTTTTGCACCGGTTATCTCTCAATGAACTCATTTATGAGTTTTTGGGTTGTTGTTTGTTTTCCTGGCGAGTGGGAGGCTTCTGGCACAGGTCTTTTTGTGGCTTTCAAGAGTAAGAAAATGAAGTGGGTAACATTCTGTCATTCTCGACACTCTAGAACAGTTTATGAGCATGCAATTACCTCCTCTGAAATTCTAACAGCAAAATTATCCAATCATGAATCTGTCTTTGAAGACTTTTTGATCATTTCTTTTATATTGTTCAAATTAAATTTTCTATTTTTCTTTAACTTAATTTTGACCATTGATATTTCTTTCCTCAGGAACCATCCATTTAATGTAGTTGTTAAGTTATTAAGCATAACATACATGTAATATTTTCTTGAATTAAAAATAATATCTAAATAGGGACATAATATTATGTCCCTATTTTAAAAATTTTGTTTTCTCTTCTCTCTTTTGTCTTGGTGGGTTTTGATTTTTGTCATTTTCATTGGTATTAATGTGTTGTGTTTAAAGAAACTGTTCTTGGATTTACTGATAAAGTATATTATTTTGCTTTGAATTCATTAAAAATCTCTTTATATTTATTATGTGTTCTCCTTTAGCTTAGGTTTATTTTGTAGTTGCTTTTCCAACTTATTGGGTTGATTGCTAAGTTCCTTTATTTTATGATTATTTTAATAATACAAGCATTCAAGATTATTGCCTCGGAGAATAACTTTGGCTGCATTGCACTACAATAATAAGTAATGGTTTCTTTAATTTCTGTTATTTTTCCAAATAGCCACTTATTGTAATTTTTATTTCTTTTTTGTCCTGATAGGTTTGTTATAGAATGCTTTAAATTACTAAATTGCTGGGTTTATTTTTATTTGTTTTTTTAAGCGTTTGTTATTACTTTACAGTTTGCTATATTATGACGGGACAACATTTTCCTGCCCAGTTTCTGATCTGAGAATTTTATTGTTGACCTAGAACAAAATCAATTTTTATAATTGCTTATTGAAATTTGAAAATAAGATATATGCTCTGGGTGTAGCATACAAAGTTCAATGTCTCCATGAATTAAAACTTATTATAATATTAACATTGACTGTCTTCAAGATATATTTTAATATTTCCCGTAACAATCACATTTCAATCAATTTCTCATTTATTCATTTAGCAAATCTTATTAAGCACCTTCTTGTGCCAGACTCACCCCTAGGTACTGGGGACATGGCAGTCAATCTGGCATGGGAGGATCCTGGGGGACAGGAGCTGAACAATGAGGCATTTTGAGAACTAAGTACTTTACCCAGGATCACAGTCAGAGACATAGGAGTTGGTTATATGCACACACATACATGACATGCACAGGCCCCTTTTTAATATAAATGGAAATGCTTCTATAACTACTGTACTTCTATACACATGGGTTTGTACTTTGCTTTTTATCATTTTTCTTCTAATTGTTTTAGTGCATCCTATTTTACCAAGTCTTTATGAATGTCATAGTGAAGAAACTGGGGACCACCAACCAGGTAGTTTGTTTGTTTGTTTTTATTGATTTCAGAGAGGAAGGGAGAGGGATAGGGAGATAAAAAATATCAATGATGAGAATCATTGATTGGCTGCCTTCTGCACACCCCACACTGGGAATCGAGCCCACAACAGAGGCATGTGCCCTGACCGGGAATCCAACTGTGACCTCCTGGTTCATAGGTTGACGTTCAACCACTGACCCACGCCAGCTGGCCAGCCAGGTAGTTTTAATGGCATCATTTCCCCTTCAATTATGCTTGGCTTGTCCTTCACAGATTCATGACTTCTTTCTTGATATTGAGGTTGTTATTTCGTCGTTTTACTTTGCTTTTCTGCTCTGTATACATGATACAGTCTTCCTCCCTCAGACTGCCTCGCCCTTCTTTATCAAACACCTCTTGAGTAGAGTTCAAGTCCTCCGGCCTCTTTGCAACCTGATCCAAGAAGGCTCTCGCCAACCTAAACCACCACACCTCTGTGCTGCGCCTCTCTCCCTGCCCCGCTCTCCTCTGAGGGCCAGTGCGGCAGCTTGGTCCCCACCTGGTCACAAGCTACCTTCTATTTCTAGGTCAGATGGACTTGAGACCATGGCCATCTCTCTAATGCAGTGGTTCTCAACCTTGGCTGCACGTTAGAATCACCTGGGAATCTTTTTAAAATCCTGATTTCTGAGCCTCATCCTCTGGAAATTCTGTTTCTTTGTTATGGGGTGGAGCCCCAACATTAGTAACAAAGAAACAGAATTTCCGGAAGATGAGGCCCAGAAATCAGGATTTAAAAAGATTCCCAGGTGATTCTAATGTGCAGCCAAGGTTGAGAGCCACTGCTCTAATGCATCCTGGACAGGGCCCTGGCTTCCCCTGACCCCTGCTTCCTGCCCTCTGCCCTCAAGCCTGCTCCTTGAGGTCACTTTTAAAGTATCACCTGCACTCAAGCCTTTGTCTCTAGCTGTGCTTCCTGGGAAAGCCAGGCCGAAACGCCTCTCTCTCTCACCTTGCTCCGCACGGAGCTTTAAAATCCCTTTATGAGTTTTAAAGCATCTTTCTCAAATCTTTATCTTCTTGTAACATTTAGGCTCCCTGACATTATTCCTACAGCCGGTGCTGCTGCTCTTTTCTATTCTCTTGATGTTTATTCTCCTCCTTCAATATTTAATACATGTCCTTTTAAAATATGAACTCAACTTCCAGTTATATTAGTTTTTGTAGATTTATTCCCCTTTTCTTTATCATTGGAATAATTTCTGGTTGTATCGGTCTGTTCTGAGTTTTCCCACCACCCTCTCTCTCCTAAGCCGTGTTATCTTTCAAGTCTCTTTCCTGGGATCACACACCCACGCACAGGTTCTATATTTTGAACTTTGCTGTTCTGAAGTCGAGTCTGTGTTTCTAGGCTTTCACGAATATCAGAAGATGACTTTTTCCGAGGTCCTTGCCCCTCGCATGACCCCGACCGGCTATGCACCCATGGTCAGAATGAAATCGGTGTAACAATTTTCCCTTTGTGACTTTCTTTACCGCTTGAAATACAAAATGAGAACAAGTTATGTCGTGGCTTTACCAGGAGGGTTCGCTTTTAGAAGATTCCGCTTTTCAAGTGCTGCCTGGGTAGTCAAAACATGCCATTAGGTCGCTGTCTTTCCCCCAGGGAGCTCTGTGCTCTGTTTAAGGTGCATCTAAACGGTTTAGAGTGGCTGTTGCACTATCTCATTTCTATTTATTTCTGCTTCTATCTTACCCTCAAATACGTGCTATTATGCTGCCACCTTAACATGAAGATTTCTACTGATGTGCGTAGCTTCACAACGTACTGTTCTCCTGCCGTTTCTAGTAGATTAGTTTGGTAGATGCAAAGTGTCCCTGCTATGAGTCTATTGTAGCCATGTTAAACCGCACGAAATTCCAGTGGTACTTTAATGATATGATTGACAGATGATAGACAGATAGATACATAGACAGATATTGTTTCTATCATATTCATTGTTTTCTCATTGTCCACTCCCAAACCCCAAACCCACCTTTTTCTGTCCACTGGCTTGATTTTGCACTTTGATCTGGGCCCTCCTCAGCCTTTTCTCACATGCTTATTTTTTTTTTTTAATTTTGATCACGTGGATGCGTATGTTTCCACATCTTTGCAGGTGTTTCAGTGATGCCCTCCATCATTTCCTCAGAGAACATCATTCTTTTATAATGAGCCGTGATGCAGAAAACCAATTGTTTTCTCTATTATGAGTGCCGTCAGCAGATTATTTCTCCTGTCCTCCTCTGAGTAGCACTAAAAATAACAACTACAGTTACAAGTAATTAGTTTTTTGGAGGCCCCAGACTTCGTGTTTTTATGTTCTTTACATCTAATCCTCATCTCAGCCTTGACAGAGGAGGCATCCTAGACCCTTTCCCAGTTAATACGACTGAGTTCTCAGAACTAGGAGGTGGTGTACCAGCCATTCACCCCAAATTTGTCTGGTTTCAAATATTTTGCTCTTCTTACTTCTGCCACAACTTTGCTGATTATGCTTCCAATGTGTTTTGATATCCATTGGTTGCTTTTATCACAAGGAAGATGGGAAATAAATATATATATATACACACATTTTTAAAGCCTAACTGTTCAATCGCTATGCAGGTATTTCAATTCAATAAGGACATTTGTTATGCCTCTTTTAACTCTACTTTTTCCTTGTGAAACATGAAATAAGTAACTGAGTGTTTGGTAATGTTCAAGCAAGACAGCATGCTTTGCGATTCTCACGCCATGTAGCCATCCCCATCGGCTCATTGTTACACATCTTGTCCTCTCAGGCCCATAATGGGATATCCTATACCTGCTCTATTCCCCTGCATAGCACAAGATACTGATGCTTCTGCAAATATTCTGGCTTAGTCCTCTAGTGGAAAATACCCCAATCCCTTAGACAGACCTTTGTGGTTATTATATTTAGTAGTAATCGGCAGTAGAAGTACAGACCGAAAGGTGCACAACAAATGAGTTAATTGATAATGAAAAACAATTGAACATTGTTAAGTGATGTTCCAATAGAAGATCTTAGAGTTAGATTCCTCCTGCCCACTTGCAAATACTTGAGAAGATGGTGCAGAATTATATTCTCATCTAAATGAATGTCATTATTGCTAAAAATTCCATTTAATGCATTTTTTCCAGGTGTCTATAGAGTCTGACCTGAATGATGGTGACCCTGTCAAACTGAGTCCAAGTTAAGTCAAGTCAATACAAAGCCAAGATACTCTGGTTATTTTTGTGGAGCTGTTTTTATTTACCTTTTTAGGTGTCATTTTTTCTATCTTTATTGTTAGAAGTATTACAGATGTCTCCCTTTCCCCGCCATGGACTCCTTCTAGCCTGCACCCGCTGCTCACCCCAGGCCTTCACCACACTATCATCTGTGTCCATGAGTTATGCATATATGCATACAAGTTCTTTGGTTAATCTCTTCCTACCCACCCACCTCCACCTTCCCTCTGTGGAGCTAATTTTATTTTTTTTAAAAATATATTTTATTGATTTTTTTTACAGAGAGAAAGGGAGAGGGATAGAGAGTTAGAAACATCGATGAGAGAGAAACATCGATCAGCTGCCTCCTGCACATCTCCTACTGGGGATGTGCCCACAACCAAAGTACATGCCCTTGACCGGAATTGAACCTGGGACCCTTCAGTCCGCAGGCCGACGCTCTATCCACTGATCCAAACGGGTTAGGCTGTGGAGCTGATTTTAAATCAAAGGACTTTGCATGTGATTCCAAGATCCACCATGTACTAGCTGTATTCTTCAGCAGGTTATGTAGACTTTCTGCCTCAAGTTCCTCATCTTCTACGGAACTGTTCCTTAATGTCACCATGTAAGTCCACAGTCCCATTGGAATGTCAAATTGTGTGACTGGTCAATTAGTGAGGATTTCTGTAGGTGCTGTAAAAATCTCTGTAAAATTCATATATCGTGCTGCACTGCTCCTGTGATAGTGGGATGGCTATTAATTAGCTCGCCAGTTTGCTCAACTCTGCAATTACTTTTCTTGGGGACAAGTATCCATCTGGTTTCAAACCTCAGTCTCTCCGTCTCTGAAAATGGCTGTTGATGTCTTTTGCAGGATCTGCCTTCTCTTTCTTATGAGAACAAAAGCTTGATAGACAATAAATAAGTTATTGGCTTACTTTTCTTCCAAAGAAAAGTAAATGTATACTTTCATTTTCTCAGTGAAACCAGAAAATACATCTAAATTATCCGAACTTCATACAGTGGCCTAGGGAAGAAAGCTAAGGCTTAAACCCAAGTCTTCTACACGAAATCCTGTCTTTAATCTCTATACTATTATTCTCCTGTGAAATATATACTTGCAAATGTATTTATTTTAGAAAATGCAAGTACCTAACCCAAAGCAGGTACAGTTTCAGAGAAAAGTAGGGATTTCGGAGGGTTCCTGGATAAGGTGTGGGGAGTTCTAGATGGAACCCCACAGAAATGAGCTGGGAGGATAATGTGGACACTGGATGCTGCGAGGACGAGGCTTCCAAGTGGAGACCTGTGGCACCAATGGGGTGAAAGCTTTGTGAGGACAAAATTAACCTATTTTAGCCCGGCTGGCATGGCCCAGTGGTTGAGTGTCAACTTATGAACCAGGAAATCATGGCTTCACATGCTTAGATTGTAGGCTTGATCCCCAGTGCGGGGCATGCAGAAGGCAGCGGTCCATGAGGGAAAAAAAAATACGTGAAGTACCCAGCGAGCACAATTTCTGACAACTATTAATGGATGAGGAGGGGAGAGAGGGAGAGAGATGGCGGTGCTGTTTGGCCTTGGGACATCATGCAGAACCCACCTCTTTAGCGTAGATATCCCCGGTGGATCAGATACCAGTTTGCTGCATTAATTGCTGTTTCATAATATAAAATTTAATTATCTCTATTATTTTACAATAAGCTTTTCTGCCTTGGGGCCTCTGGCACAGGGTACAGTTAGTAACAAAGCTAATAAATAAAGAAATAACACACTCCATTTCCTTGTCAGAAGGAAGTCGGGCCTTTCTCAGTATGCTCTGAGCTTAGGGGAATTCACTTTGGTTTTCCCACATACACTTGTTCTTCGGCTCAGATGAGGCAAAGGCATCTTCCAGAAGTGATTCAGAGAGACTGAAGCGGGGTGGAGGAACATTCCAGGCCTCGGGGTTTTAAGCCACAGGAACCCCTGTGCTCCTTGCAGCAGGGACTGCCGGGAACAGGTTGCACCTCCACTCATGCGCCCCAGGACTGTGTCTCACTCTTCTTGCTTTTATTATTGGACACCCCCCCTCCCCCATTATATTTGTTTAGTCCAAGAACCATAGAACTAAGAACTCTAACCCTGCTTAATCCTTCACCCACTTAGATTGTGTTTACCCAATTGTTTTCTTTTGAGCAAATATTTTAATATGAGCCAGATGCAGGTTAGCAGACACAAAACACAGCTTCTGAGAGATGAAAAAATGTCATTGAAAACGTAACTGAAGTCAAGCAGGCAGCAGATGATGCACCATGGTTTAACAGATGAGGAATAGGTGAGAGGTATTCATTATTATGCTGGCCAGACTTTGGAGGATAGATAATATAAGGTCCTCCACTCAAATATATACTGCAGGTCTCAATATCATGCATTCAATAAGCATTTTATAAGCATAAATTATGCATAATCACTAGGTCAGATACTATTGAGGATATAAAGAAATCTGAGACAAGGCCTAGTATTGTATAAGAGAGATGCAAAATTATATTATAAGCCAGCATATAGGAACTCCTGAAAAATAAGAATAAAATTAAATGCTATATCAAAGAGCATATCAGATTTGCTAGAAGGATTGGGAAGACTTTATGGAAGAGATGGTGCTTAAGGTTGGCCTAGAGAAAAATGAGTGATCTATTACATGCATTAACAGGAATGAATAGTACACACAAAATTAAGGGGGGAAAAATTCCAAAGAGTATATTTTACAGAGTGTTTATACATTTCAAAATCTTAAAAATTAATATGATGCTTAGAATGCATACACACACGGAACTAAAAAGAAAATTAAAAGCGTGATTATCATAAAATTAAGAAAAATTCATGGGGAAAAGCAAGAGGATATATTTGGATTTGAGAGCTACAGGAATGACCTCCAGAGAGCCAGCAATAAATTATTCTTAACCCAGCTGTTGGTGAATGGGTTTTGCTGTAGAAACACTCCTTAAATTGAATATAACTGTATGTATGTTTTATTTAGCCTTTTCTGTATGTATGATGCACTTCAAAATAAAAGGTTAAAATATACACTTACAATTGAATTTTTTAAGTAATATGCTAAAAAGGAAAATGATTTGCCATTCATTCTAAAGATCAAGCTATTTGCGACAATGAGATTTTATTATAACCCTATTAGGCTTTATATGATTAAAGTGAAACCGAATTAAAAACAATAATAAGGTAACACATTTGCATTTTAGCATGGCAGTTGGGTAGTTTAACATCACAACTAAGTTAATGTAGAAAGAGATTTAGAAAATCAAAAGGGAGGATGCTTCTGAGGTTTTAAAGATGGACAAAATGTATTGAATAGAGATTTTTTAAAGCCACACAACTACCACCAAGTATCATAATTTAAACAGAGATATAAAGTTATAGGGGTATAGAAACATCAGAGTCTAAAGATAGCCAGGTTTTATAAAATATTACCTGCATAATATTTTGTCTCTCTCTCTTACCTTGGCTTTTTATCTGAACATATTCTCCACTCCTCTCTTCTGCTAAATTTCTGAATATATAGAGGGTGAGACTGAACCTGTCTTGATTATAGCTCCAAATCTTTGGAGGGACGGAATTCTGAGATATATATATTCTATCTTTTTTCCCATTTTATTTTTATTTTTTAAATTAAATCTTTATTGTTGGAAGTATTACATATGTTCCCTTTTTTCCCCCATTGACCCTGTCTAGCCTGTCCCCACAGCCCACCCCAGGCCTTCACCATCCTTTTGTCTGTATCCATCGGTTATGCATATACTAGTATGTTCTTTGGTTAATCTCTTCACAACCACCCACCCTCCCCTGCCTTCACTCTGGATTCTATCAACCATGACATAAATACATTATTACCTATTTACCATGTACTAATTTCTCAACTACTCAGCCTTAATCCCTTGAATGACTTTCACCTCTACTACACTACAGCTATCCCCAGTATGATTACCCACTGGGTGTCATTTTCATGAAAAACTGTTGACCCTAAATATTTCAAATCTCAGAAATTCTTTTTTTTTTAACCCAAATGTCCTATATTTCTCTCATAGTCTCTCTCCAAGTTGACATACTTTTTGACTCCGTTGAGAATTGACCCTCCAGACAGTTGACCTTTCTCAACCATTGTGTCCTCAAGGAGCTGCTTGCCTTCCTCCCTGATTGGACTTTAATGCATCATTTTATTTGTGCTTTTCTTAGCGTCCTTGTACACCTCTTTGTGAAGGTCTGTTACACTTGTTTTGTTCTCCCTCAAGCTTGGGTAAATGCTACTGTTTGTAAAACAATGTCATTAGTTTCCTGTGTGCAGAATTTGGGGAGTCCAACAGCCTTCTTTCAGATTATTGTGCCCCTGTCCTTGTTGGTTCAGTTGGCAGTGCTTCTACTTGTATAACATTTTCAAAAATCTTGTGAATTTTTCATGTATGCCAGGTTGGGGAGGGGGGTGTTCCACATCATTAAGCAAGAGGATCCTTCATAGATCTTTCCTGGATAATTCCATCTTTATTCCTTGTTTCTACCAAGACGGTTGAGTGGGTCCACTTGTCACATACTTAATCTCTTCAGCAAATGACTGTCCAGATACACCACTTTTCTAACAGTAAACATCGTAATTTCATCATCTTCTTCAATCTGGATAGGCTGGGAAACTCCCAAATCATCAAGTTTTGGGTTCATTTTGATTATGAGTTTTTCTTCAATGTTTCTCTTTTCTCTCACATCTATATTATAAAAAGCCAGTGTCCGTAACACCGGAATGACCAAACGACTGGTCACCAGGAGGTGCATTGATGGGTCCCGCAGCGCTGGCGGGCGGGACTCAGGGTCCCTCAGTGCGGTGGGACTCTGGGTCTCATGTGATTTCGCACGCTGGACCTCTAGTTTTACTATAAGCATCAACAACAACATAAAACAAGGCCAGGCTGCACCTTCAACATTTTCCTGCAAAATGTTCTCAATTAAATATCTAAGTTCAACATTTACATACTCTGCTTTTTACACAAATGAAGAATGTCATTCAGCAAATGTTCTGCCTCTCCCTATATAGCATATTCCCTAAGTAGAGAAACTTTTCTACTACGCTCCTCACTTCTTTCCGAGTGCTCATCGGAATTACTATTTTCTACCAACCATCTCTTAAGGTCATCTAGACTTTTTCTATCATGCACCTCGAAATTCTTCCAGCCCTTATCCGCTATCTAGTTCCAAAGCCACTTTCAGGGGGTTAGGTGTTCCTTACGGCAGCACCCTGTACTTTCCCAGCACCCAAATCTAGGGCTGCTACAACCAGTTATCACAACGGGTGCTCCACTCTCAGTGCCTTTCAACTTGCTATTCTAGAACTTCTTTTCCTCCAAATATTCACATAGTTACGCGGGTCTTTGTTCAAATACGCATACACCAGAGAGGATTTCCCCACCACCCTGTCTAAACTAGTACCTCTGTCACCTCCCATTGCTTTAC
>NW_006299479.1:2260541-2262570 GCF_000327345.1 Myotis davidii
CTTAAACTATTAGGTAGGTACATTGTTATTAACTTAATTAGGGTACTCCTAAGGCTTAGGAAGAGCCACACTCAAGGGGCCAAAGAGCCGCAGTTTGCCGACCACGGGCATGGGCCAGAGAGCAATGCAAGAGGACCAATGCTCTTAGAAACACATTTTGGACCTAGGAAGGTAAAGCAGAAAGGAGTGAAGAGAGGTGAGAGAAAATAGACTGTGCTAAGACGTTTGGAATTTTATTTTATGGAAAACAGGTCCTTCAATGTTTTTATATGCACTTTCTTCACTATGTGCTATTCTTAAATGTCATAGCATTTGTCTCATGATCTATCTGTAGGCACATCTATACTCCTATTGGGCTCCAGACTGAGTCCTCTGGAGTGAAAGCCTCTCCTCTCTCTGCTCCCATGGCTCCTACTAAACTTCCTCTGCTATACCCCGGATCTGCTCTATCAGAACTGCCGGTGGAGTTTGTGTCTACCCTGCCTAACTGAGAGCTGATTGACTGGGAGGATGCTGTTTTGCTGTTTTCCATATTATTTTTGTCTTATTCATGCTTCTATGCCTAGCATCTAGCACCGTGCCTAGCCTAGAGCATGCCCTCAAAAAGTTTTCATTAGGTGAATGAATAAATCATTGGAATGCCATCAGTCATACCTACTGTATCCAAAACAAAGGCAGACTACAAATTTGCCCCTGAAAGCATTGAAAAGTTATTTAGATTTAAAAACGTTATTTATCTATTTACTTACTTATTTATTTATAGAGGGAGGGGGAAGAGAGGAAGGGAGAGAGAAAGAGGGAGAGAGAAACATCAACTTGTTGTCCTACTTATTCATGCATTCATTGGTTGATTCTTATATGTGCCCTGACCAGGGATTGAACCAACAACCTTGGCATATTAGGATGATGCTCTAGTCAACTGAGCTATCTGGCCAGGAAATTCAGCAAAACCTTGTCAATTGTCAACTGTAGATAGTGAATATGTTGTTACTTACTAAATTATTTTTCTACTTTTAAAGTTTTATAATAAAATTTTATTTTAAAAGTGCTTTTGAACATTTCTTTCTTTCCCCCAAAGTTCTGCTCCTCAGGAAAACCTAAATTCATCACTCTCATATCTCTTTGATCTCTCACAAATCTCTTCCTACATAACCCCCTCTTTGAAAGGACCACCTCTGCCTAGCCGCCCCCCCCAACCCCCTCTAGAGCAGGCTTTCCTTGGCTGTGCCTTTCCCAGTGAACAGAGAGAGAAACCACCTCTTTTTTGAGATCTGTCACTTCACAAGGCAAAAGACAGGATTAGGATGGTAATAACTAACACTTTTCCTCTAGGTTTTCTTTCAAATTAGTGACATCATTTTTAAAGGCTTTTAGAAATGACTAAGATTATTAAAACAGAACAGAAGACCTTCATTACATTCAATATTTATTGGTAAAATGAAGGGGGAAAAGACTTTTTGCATTCACAATTTAAAATTTCCAAAGCAAGTGATGGATTGTTATTTTCTATCAATAGAAAGCCAAGCATGTCTCCAACTATTGTTGGGCAAATCAAGCCCCCAAAAAGAAACATTAAAAAAGGCTTTGATCAAAAACAGTGTTCTGCCTCTATTCTGAATCCCAACCCCAGGCTCTCTGTACTGCATAATTCACTCTTGATGTTCCTGCTCCAGCCGCCCCCTCCCTCCCTCCCCAGCCCCTGATCAATTCTCTGGCAGCTGTTTCCTCTCCTCCTCAAGGCCACTGCTCTCCTGAGAAGCAAAACCAGGTGAAACTTGGAACCACAATTTTTTCTTTTCCTTTTTCTTGCATTTAGCGGGGTGACACTGGCTAACAAAATTATACAGGTGTCAGGTGCACGATTCTACAACACAGCATCTGTACACTGCATTGTGTGTTCACCACCCCAAGTCAACTCTGTCCATTGGAACCACATTCTATTGTAGATAAAAATCTCTTACATTTTTGATATTTTTTAAAAAAATACTACTCCTCACGTGGCTACATAAATGGAGACCTACTTTTCTCC
>NW_006299479.1:2263159-2266694 GCF_000327345.1 Myotis davidii
AACGCTCCCTCCCCTCACCCCAAGTCCCATCAAATGACACATATTAGGTGCTCAATAAATAATGTGTTAAATGAATAAGTGAATACAGGAATGAATAAGTGAATACAGGAATTTGGTTCTGAAGGCCAAATGAGTTATTAGGAGAAGTCAGACTTTGAAAAATGAAGCTATAATTTAATTTTATATGTTATTAAATAGCAGATGATGAGTACATCAGCCGCCTAGGATCAAAGGCTGACAGAGTTTTCCTATATTTCTCTACCTTCTCAACCCCTTCAGCCTCTCCTAGAAGCCTTACCTACACATTTTACAATGGCAGTGTGCAGAAGGAAACATGGCGGCCATTCTACCAAGTAGTTCTGTGTATTGCAAGCACGTAGGGACCTAACTAAATATCAATAATTTCTCCAGGATGCCTGTTACCAGTTCCCTTTAGCATCACACGAGACCAGAGAGCTAGGGGGGCTCATGGGTGCAGCTTGAGCTGCTGGCTCCTGTCCCAGCCGGTCTGTGTGCTCTCCCTGTGCCCCAGTCTGCAGGCAGCCCCCAGAGGTGCCTCCCTCGCACGCGAGCCCCAGAGCCCCCTTGGACTGACTGGCAAACCTCACGCTCTAGGCTGGGGAGCAATGACTGAGGTAAACCTTGACACCGCAAACTCCTCAGCCATAAATTTCACTTACATCTAGTAAAACACAGGCATCCAATTAAACCCATAATCCCATAAAGTTGCCAGCAATCAAGCTCCTGGTTCAAAATGAAGATGGACAGGTGCACTCAATCAATACCATCAAGGTTGCAGCCTGCAGTGCGGAGGCTGTTTCTACAAGGAATCTTATGCTGTTTGTTTTCTGCCTGGGTAGAAATAACAAGTGTTCTTGCTTACTCTGCTGTCACACTGCCCTGTGCAGCGGAGCATGGCTGAACCCTGAGGCCAGCCAGATGTGGGACAGGCAGCAGAATTCCTTCCTCCATGTAGCTCTGTCCTCACCCATAATCGTGTAGAAACTTCATTTCTTTGTATTTTATTTTATTGATTTCAGAGAGGAAAGGAACGCTGTTTGTTTTCTGCCTGGGTAGAAGTAACAAGTGTTCTTGCTTACTCTGCCGTCACACTGTCCTGTGCAGCGGAGCATGGCTGAACCCTGGGGCCAGCCAGATGTGGGACACACAGCCCCAGACAGAGTTCCTTCCTCCATGTAGCTCTGTCCTCACCCGTAATCATGTAGAAACTTCATTTCTTTTTATTTTATTGATTTTAGAGAGGAAGGGAGAGGGAGAGATAGAAACATCAATGAAGAGAGAGAATCATTGATCAGCTGCCTCCTGCATGCCCCCTACTGGGGATCAAGTCCACAACCCCAGCATGGGCCCTGATCCGTAATGGAATTGTGACCTCCTGGTTCATAGGTTGATGCTCAACCACTGAGCCACACTGACCTGGCAAAACTTCATTTCTGTAATATGACCTTTCTCCTCTCTTTTCTTTTGATTCCAACTGGCCTCATCCAGCACCCTGACTCACCTACTTCCTTCTTCCTTGCACATCCTCTCCCTTAATCATTAAGCCTTCAGGGCAATGCAGTTTTAGTCCACATCCAATAACCCTAGAAACCAAGCCTCAGTTGCCTCTGTGGACCTTAAAGACAGAGTTTCCATCAAACTAGATAACATCTAGGCCTCAGTTGAGTTTCAGTTCCAGACCCAGAAAAGCATCAAGACCAGATGAAACCAGGCCCTGGCTGACATCAGGACCAGATGCACTGATCAAACTACTCCTACCCCAGCCCTGACCAATCAGTAGAGACCACAGCCCTGGCCAGGGCCCTTACTCCCTTTGTCACCATGATGAATGATTTTTCCTCTGTATAACCCATCCCCTGGAAGCTATTCTGTCTCCAGGGATGGGCCACTACCTAAAGGTAACCCTCATTTTCTTTGCTGCAAGCTCCTGATTGTGTCTTATTGGGGTCTGATGTGCAAGTGCAACTAGGGCCCTGTAGCCCGGGAATGCACCCCACCCCACTCCACCCTGCCTGGATGGTCACTATCTGGCCAGACCACAAATTTAGATTTTACTGCCTAGACCAGTGGTTCTCAACCTTGGCTGCACATTAGAATCACCTAGGAATCTTTTTAAAATCCTGATTTCTGGGCCTCATCACTAGTAACAAAGAAACAGAATTTCTGGAGATTCCCAGATGATTCTAATGTGCAGCCAAGGTTGAGAACCACTGGCCTAGAGGGTACCAGGGAGCAGCTGGCGCTCTCCTCAGCCTGGGGGGTGGGGTTGTGGGGGGGCTGGGGCCTCTGCCTGGAGGGCCTTCTCTGACCTTTACATTGATTACCTTGGCCTTCTGGCCACCACCATGGGCTGCTACCCACCAAGAACAATTTTACACTATGTTGGGTTGCCATGGTTATCCAATTTACAGGGGGTTTGGTTTAGAGATTAACACATTTGAAAACTATGAAATAAGATGGTTACTCAGTTCAACAGCCCTCTGGAACTATCAGCGGGAGAGCCCTGTACAACTTCTAGCACCTTCCTCAAGGCTCCCTATTGTTCCATTGTGTGTCTTCCTCCTCCCTTTCCTTCATTGTGGCCATGCCTTTCCCTCCTTCCTTCTCTTCTGCCTGTCACCTTTCTCTTCCCTCCACCCAACTCTTCTACGTTCCTTCCCACTCTGTTCATTTGACCAACACCTGCTCTGTGCACAGAGCTGTCTGCACGCCCCTTGTCTTCCTCCACACCTGCCCAATATACACTAATCTGACCTGATTGCTCACTGAAAGAGCAGTTAGAGATTTGCCTTCATTATACTCTAATTCTCCCAACAATAAAGTGTCCATCTATGTCTCTCAATAGATTTCCTTGACTATGAATTAATATTTCCCAAAGCTGTCTTTGCCTCTTTGACCAACTGAAATATTCATTGTGGGAAATTTAAAAAAAAAAAAGTCATGGGAATAGAGCTAAGAAGCATATAAAGGACTGTTAGAATCTAAAGAGATTTTTGTGGCTAATGATTTTTTTCTCTGCAAGTACCTGCTGGAGGTTCCAGTTGGGCCTTCTATTCGCTTCTCTGATGTGGGCCCCTCCTGTCGGCTCAGGTACAGTCTGGCATCTGCCCAGTGTTGTTCCTTCTGATTGTTTTTCTGTATAACCCATCCCCTGGAAGCTATTCTGTCTCCAGGAGTGGGCCACTTCCTAAAGGTAACCCTCATTTTCTTTGCTGCAAGCTCCTGATTGTGTCTTATTGGGGTCTGATGTGCAAGTGCAACTAGGGCCCTGTAGCCCGGGAATGCACCCCACCCCACTCCACCCTGCCTGGATGGTCGCTATCTGGCCAGACCACAAATTTAGATTTTACTGCCTAGACCAGTGGTTCTCAACCTTGGCTGCACATTAGAATCACCAGGGAATCTTTTTAAAATCCTGATTTCTGGACCTCATCCTCCAGAATTCTGTTTCTTTGTTACTAATGTTGTGGCCCCACCCCATAACAAAGAAACAGAATTTCTGGAGGATGAGGCC
>NW_006299479.1:2267280-2268326 GCF_000327345.1 Myotis davidii
GTCTTTGCCTCTTTGACCAACTGAAATATTCATTGTGGGAAATTTAAAAAAAAAAAAGTCATGGGAATAGAGCTAAGAAGCATATAAAGGACTGTTAGAATCTAAAGAGATTTTTGTGGCTAATGATTTTTTTCTCTGCAAGTACCTGCTGGAGGTTCCAGTTGGGCCTTCTATTCGCTTCTCTGATGTGGGCCCCTCCTGTCGGCTCAGGTACAGTCTGGCATCTGCCAAGTCTTGTTCATTATCCCGGGTCACGAGGCATTACAGCATACAGAGGAAGGGTTTCTGGCAGCCTGCTCCTTGGATCCCTACAAGCGACGACATCAGAGAGCTAGGAAGGCTTTGGAAGAAATTCAGGCCTATCTCTCATATAAGCATCTATGTTTTCCTCTTGTAGGGAATCACAAAACTCTTGAAGGTGAGGGAAAGGGGTGTGCAGGTAACATAGAGAAGATGCTAAGAAAACCCAAGCACGTGGGAATAGTCTTTCCTTAAGAATCATACAAATCACATCCCCACACAAACTTACTTATATTCTCACACAGGCATGATGTGCCGAACAGTGGGACTCGCTGGTCAGACCCTCCCACACACGGGACGTCTCCTTTTATACTTTCTACCGCCCAGCCAGGCTGCACGAGGACCAGATAATAAGCTCTACCTGCTCTGAGTCAAGGCAACCAATTTGCAACAACAAAAACAAAAGGCTACAAAATAGGCTCTCAGACGAGAAACGTCCAGACTAGTAGGAATAGTACCCAGAGCTGGTGGTCTGGCACGTGAGCAGGTGCTCCCTCAGACGTAGTCTTGTTTAATTTTCACGACAACCCATGACGTGAGTGTCACTGTGTTTCCATTTTGTGGGTGCAGTGTCCTAGGTAGGACTGAGACATGAGCTGAAGTCTTCTGACTCTGCAGTGGCGACTGGCCCTGCACAGCTTGGCCTGCCTGGACACCTGAGAGGACTAATGGAGCTGCCATCGGGCAGGTGGCGAAGTAGACAGTGTTGGGCAGCTCTGCCCAGAAGAGAAGCTAAGCAGCTCTTT
>NW_006299479.1:2268372-2302288 GCF_000327345.1 Myotis davidii
GATAAACCCCACAAAAAGGGTCGGTTTCAGAGAGTGCGGATCATCTCCGTCAGACAGTGGATGGGAAATATATAGGTATAGATATACACTCTGTCATTAAAATAACCCTGTTTTTCTAAGCTGCTAATAGGATTATTCAAACTGTTTAAAGCGAAATCCCAAAGCCTGTTATTGGTTTGCCAAGGAAACGGAGTCTTTTTATTTTTTATTTTAATCCCCCTGTGAATGTTGATTCTGAGTCCGGCAAACATGTGGACACTGGCTTCTGGGCTGTGTCAGGCACTCCATCTGTGAGGAGCCCTGAGTAGGTTTCACCCACACTGGCATTGGTGCCTTTCTTTAGTCACTTCTCTGCCGCCCGTCTTGGCACCACCCCCAGAACACAGAATGCATCAACAACCCGCTGGAGTGATCGTGTAGGCCTAGATGGTCATCTCACACTTTCCACGTACCCCTCAGGCACGCAGCTTGGGCAGTAGGATCTAGTCATTGTCTGAAGGTCATTTTGAAGGGCTCTTAAGTCATTTCAAGATTGTGTGTCCTCCTATCAATTTGATTTTAAGGAACTGGAAGACTAAAGCTGACTTCTGATCCTTCGTTCTGGATCATTCCATCTCTCTCGGGTCTCTGTCACCACCGCACTCATGAAGATCCCATGCACAGGCACAGGGTACATGGTGCTGAGCGACCAGGGACAGGCGCCGGGGCTAGAAGTCAGCCCTGGCAAAGAGGACACCTGCAGTCTGAAGGCGTGATCCTATGTCCATTAACCCTTTTCAGTCCAACGTCGAGGTTGACTCAACAGACCAGGCGCTAGGAGCAGGTCCAATGTCAAGGCTGAGGTCGACACTGCAAACTGGTTCAAAATCAATCCCGTCAATTAATTTGGACCAGACTGTTTGAATTCCAAAAATAAAATTGGACCACAAAGGGTTAAAACACACAGAACATCTTTTTTAAAAAAGAATATCCAAGCAGATAAAGATGGAGAAGTGAGATGCATAGAAATAGAATAGCCACCGTGGTCAAACATTGCAAACATAGGTCTCCGAGATGTTTAAAGAAGTTGTTTATAAAAGGCACAGCGGAACCCTCTCCAGATGGATAAATACTTCCTGCATGCTTTTTGGGCCTCATCTCTGCTACTCACCCCTTCTTTCTTCTCATCCCCCATTCTCCCCTTCACCTATATACCAGATACCGTAGCCACTTAATGTTACTGAGTCTAGACCAGTGGTTCTCAACCTTCTGGCCCTTTAAATACAGTTCCTCATGTTGTGACTCAACCATAAAATGATTTTCGTTGCTACTTCATAACTGTCATGTTGCTACTGTTATGAATCGTCATGTAAATATCTGATATGCAGGATGGTCTTAGGCGACCCCTGTGAAAGGTCGTTCAACCGCCAAAGGGATCGCGACCCACAGGATGAGAACCGCTGGTCTAGAGGGAAATATCACCTTTGTGAAAACCTTTCCTGCCCATTCACAGGACTGCCCACACCTTCTACACCCTCAGTCACAGCTGCATAGAATGCCAAGCACCTAAGGTGAGGTCATTGACACACACTCAGTGAACTTTTAAGCTATGAAAAAATTAACCAATGACCGAGTGAAGCAGACTGGTCAGTGCTATTTCCCCTCAGCCAGGCTTTATCTCCACTTGTCATTCTTCTGTAGGTTTCTACCCTAAATGCAAACTGCTAAAAATGGGGCTCCCTCGTCCTTTTACCTGGTACATCTCAGGTTTTTCAAACAAAAGCAGGAAAGTACAGAGGAATAATGTGATGGCATTGATTTTCAGAATAGCATCTCCTCCTGGAACCTCGTGTTAGGCCTCCACGTGTACAAACACTAACATGATGTAGCTGAGTCTACCAAGGTGGACAGTGAAGTCCTCTGTGGACTGTATTGGGAGAGTTAGGCCATTGGTCTGAGAAATATGGGAGGAAGAGTTCATATTATGAATGAGACATTAGCATAACAGGGCCATTAAGTTGACAGTGGAAGAAAGCACTGCTCCACACTCCCCTAAAGCAATCAGGGTGCCCTAAAATGACAGGCTGGCACTAATAATAAGGCTGGCACTCCATCTCCCTTTTGCGGTTCCCCTGGGGCTGGATTTCAGCAGAATCTGTATCTGGGGAAGGCTCTGGGTATGTCTGCTGCACTCCGATTCTTGCATCCTCGGAGCTAAGTGACACGAAGAGCAGGAAAGATGGTAGAAGTGCTCAGTGGAGGCAGCAGGCAGTAAAAATGCTAAGAGGGGGAGATAGGAGTGATCAATGAAAATCTGTAGGCCAAAAACATTTGGGGGGCGGGCTAAAATGGAAGCTGTTTATGAAAATTATTTTTTTCTGCAACAAAATTTGATCACATCCTATTGGGAAAATAGAGATCATCACGCATAAAGTCTTTCATCCTCTGAACATGAAACCTACAACCTGTTTTCCCTTCTCTTCTTCTTCCCTCTGTTACAAACGAGCCTTCCAGCCACTCATGTACTCAAGTCGGGGAAAACGTTATCCTTGATTCCTCCTGTTCTTTCATCATGCTCAGCCAACGGAGCAGCAAATTCACTCTCTCTCTCTTGAATGTGTCCATGTGCTCCATCTCCATGGCCACACCCTCAGGTTGGCACACTTCTCTATAACCTGGGCCAATGCAGAAGCATCCTCACCAGTGTCTATTCTCCATTCTAGGCCTCAAATCTATTCTCCACACAGAAGCCACAGTGATCCTGCCAATTTTTAAGTTGTATAATGTCCCAGGTCTGCTTAAAACCCACAGAGTCAATTTTAAGATCTTCAGAGAATTCTAATTATTTTATGTAGGTAGGGGGATATGTCTATACAGGAACTGCCAAATATGTACCTGGGTGCGCGCACACACACAGACACACACAACACAAGAATAGCTGGATGGCAAATGCATTACCTGAGACAGGAAAATATTTGTGGCTAGAAATACGTTTTATTCATGCATTCAATCATTCATTGTACAAATATGTATTAATTATCATAAACTCAGGGTATATACAAAAAAAAATGGAATGTTTTTAGGCAACATGGAACCTGTGAAGGAAGATGAACCCTGTCCTTGAAGGCATCCCAGCCACACACAAACCCAGGACAATACAACTGCTCTCTATCAAATGCCTACAATGGACCCAGCCCTGTGCTGCATGACTTCCCTTATATTAGCTCCTTTATATAACCAGCCAAGCTGCATATAATTAATTCCATTTTCCATGTGTTCTACTGAGTCCCATGCACTTAAATCACTTTCTCAAAATCACAGACAGAACCAAGATTTTGTTTGCTCTCCAATATATTAGCCATGAATAAGCTGATGTTTGATTAACCAAGTTCCTGAAATAGAGAAATAGGACACAGGGGTGGGCAAAAGTGGGTTCACAGTTGCACGGTGACATCCGTTTGAGTTAATAAAGCTATTGTAACAATCAAAGCCTGTGTATCTTTTTCCATACGAACAACCGTAAACCTACTTTTGAGAAATTCAGGGTTTGGTCCTGGAGCTAATGGTCAGGAAAGCTTCATGGTGAAAGTGGCACTCAATCGAATGCACGTAGATGAAACAGAAAAGTGAGAAAGGACAATCTAGGCCAGTGATGGCGAACCTATGACACGCGTGTCAGAGGTGACACGCGAACTCATTTTTTTGGTTGATTTTTCTTTGTTAAATGGCATTTAAATATATAAAATAAATATCAAAAATGTAAGTCTTTGTTTTACTATGGTTGCAAAGATCAAAAAATTTCTATATGTGACACGGCACCAGAGTTAAGTTAGGGTTTTTCAAAATGCTGACACGCCGAGCTCAAAAGGTTCCCATCACTGGCCTAGGCCGTGAGCAAGGGCTGAGCAAGGCATCCAAACTGGCCCCAGCAGCAAGGGCTCATTTAGCAGAGTAACTGGAGTCAAAGCGAAAGGGGAGCAGGAGCAATTTGGGGTGCCAGCCTCAGAGCTGATGTCCCCCTCCAGGCAATAGCGCAAGAGCCTAAGCCAGGGTGGGCAGGAAGGGCAGTGGGGTGAGCCCTCATGGCATTGCCAGGGTAGGAGGCGGGTCATGGTGTGCACCTAGTGGGGGTGGGCGGAGGAGGGGAGATGAGTGAGTGCTGTGAAGTACTATGATGGTGATGAGAGGGATGGTGTTCTGTAAGCAGTTACTACCCGCCTTGCCCCACAGGAAGAATCGTTAGGATAAACTCCTGACACTAGCACGGGAGGACAGACACTGTTAACACCTCAATTTGACAGCTGAGAAACACATTCCAAGAGGGTAAGAAATTTGTCCCAGTTCCCAGAAGCTTGCAAGTGGCAGCAACAGGATCTGAACCCAGGCGCTGGGCAGAGACCCAGCGCTGAAAACAGAGATTCCCAAGCTGCTAGATCCCAGATGTGGGTGGGGGGCCTTCAAGGTTCCCCTCTACGGGCAGTCGTCCTGCAGCCCATAGCAGGCAGACAGGTTAGGGTGAACATGCAGAAAATACCGAGACTCCTAATTGACCAAAAGGTATTTGGAAATATCTTCATGGTTCTTAAAATAAGGATCTTCATGCTGCCTCAGAACTCTATCTTTTAACCATTTTTTTTCTCTTCAAATTTAACTCTGCTACCTTCCGCACTAAGGATTACCTAAAGGCCAAGTTTGACATTCTTAATCCAGCCATTTCAGAGTTATCTGAGTCAGAAAAGGCACAGAGATAAATGCTTAAAGCATTAACTCTGGAAGTGCCAGGGGGAACTGAGACGGGACCTGGGGCCCTAGAATTTCCCACCTGATATCCTGGAGCCAAATCGATGTTCTAAGCAGGCCTCTTACTGGAGTCTGTCCATGCCTGGTAGGTATGTCCTCTTTCCGCCATGGAACAGCCTCTTACCCTATGGGGAGGGAACGAACTGAAGGAGAGCTGTAATAGGCCCATGAAATCAGGGAGCCCAGGTAGAGACCTCTCTTGTCTAAGGGCAATGCTGGGCTGTCTCAGAGGATTGTGGTAAAAAACAAACACAAACATATGTGTTGAGTGCTTGGACCAGACTCTAAAGCAGCCGTGGGCAAACTACGGCCCGCGGGCCGAATCCGGCCAGTTTGAAATGAATAAAACTATTGAAAAAAAAGACCGTACCCTTTTATGTAATGATGTTTACTTTGAATTTATATTAGTTCACACAAACACTCCATCCATGCTTTTGTTCCGGCCCTCCGGTCCAGATTAAGAACCCATTGTGGCCCTCGAGTCAAAAAGTTTGCCCACCCCTGCTCTAGAGCGTAAGTGTTTAAACACAGGTTAGCTCCTACCATTTTCGGAGGCGGAGAAATCACTGAGCACATTTCCAGTTTCACCAGAATCTGGTCCTGAATCCCACCCTGACAGTCCTACAATTTCTAGCATCTGCTCAAAGCTGTAGGCAAGCAGAGAGGGCAAGCTGCAGGCAGGCCTGTATCCTCAAATCAATTTCTGCAGCTCGGGGTGACACTGTCTTCTGAGCCATGTGAGACAAATTAAAATTCTCCCATGCTCCCCTGCCTCAAATGGAGCCTGCCTATCAAACTGCCGATCACAGCCCTGGACAAAACACCGACCTCGCCGTGTTTGACATCCCAGATTCTGCCTGCTTTTGGCCAGTATTCATTCTCTGCCTCCCGAACCACTCATTCTGTTTGTGAGTTATCATTCATTACAGAACAAATCAAGAATTCAGGGTAAGCTGGAGGATCTCGTCTTTAAAATGCTTTTTGTAAAATTCTGCCTTCCCAGTTTGTAAAGACCTGTGTTGGGAAGGCAAATAGCATCCCTAGCTGGCAGGCTCTGTCTCCCTTAGAATTTAGGTGCGATCTATATTCAAATGACAGTTTAATGAGCCTTTTCCTATTTCCAGAAACCTTATCACATCATTAAAGCGTAGAAATGAATAATACATCTAGCAGTCGGATTAAGTTGAACTTGAGACCTGATGCATCTTCAGAGGCAAAAAGAAAAAAAATGGAGCAGAGACAACATTGAGGGGTGCTGCGCTGAAGAGAAGGGGTTAAGTGGGGGGTTTGGGAGAGGTGATTTTTATTCTGATGCACCAACACAGGTAAGTGTCACCAGGATTTTCAAAGTGTCCATGTGGCACTCCTATTTCTCTGGGCACGGACCAGAAGGGAATTTGGAAAATGTGCTGTTGGTCACCACAGCTCAGGATGAAGCATTTACCTGCCGTGAATTCGTTGTGAGCAACATGCAAGCTGCCTGTGTTGGTGTCCACGTCATTTCTGATCTCTTACTTGGGGGTGGGATAGCTCGCAGCCTGAGCCCTATGGTCCAAATTCCTGTTCTGTCTCCTAGGAGCTGTGTGTGCTCGGATTGAGTAGTTTGATCTATTTAAGCCTCAGGTTTTCGTCTGCAAAATTAAAATAATATGTGCACCTGCTTTGATGGGCTGTGGAGAAGATCCATGAATAAGCCGGGATCCGATTCTTCGCACCGTGTTTGGTATAGAATAAGAAAAGTTTGCCTCTTAGCTATTAATTTTTCATTCTTCGGTGTCTTTGCACATACTATTTCCTCTACTGGAAATGACCTTCCTTTCTGACCTTCACCCAAGTCCACTTGCAGCCTCAGTCCTCCAGCCCTATTCTTCTGAAAACTCCTCCTACTTGTTTTGCAAAGCCCAGTTGAAATGTTCTCCCCCCTACCATCCTCCCTGACACCCCTGGTCAGATCAAGTGCTTCGCCTCCAGGCCTCCCTAATTCCCTTGACACCCTGTGAGATCAAATTAACACTTTGCTGAGATGTTGTGTTCACAGCGGGTTCTTAAATGTTGGTTGAATGAGTCTACATTCACTTCTCTCTCCTTCTCCATGTTTAGAATCTCAGAGGTGCCAGCACATTTCCTGGTGGCCTCCGGCTCTCTGTCTAATGCTGACAGATGCACATGTTGGTGATAAGAGTTCTTCATTGCCCCAGAGCAAAACCCTTTGATGAGTTCAGGCAAGGCAGCATTCATTCTAATCAAAACACAGCCCATCCCTGTGATACTTGTCTTTCTCTGACTGGCTTATTTCGCTTAACATAATACTCTCCAGGTCCCTCCATGGTGGATGTGTGCAAGAAGGGGTCAATGCGGGGTGGGGGGTAGAGGGGGACATCTGTAATACTTTCAACAATAAAGATTAAGAAAACAAACAACAGCCCATCCAGAGTGTTGGCATGAAAATGGCAAGTTAAGTCTACTCTCAGTTCCACTGCCCTGCACAGCGTCCTGAAGAAGTTGGGAATTTGGAAGGCATCACCCACTGCCCCCTCTCCCCTGCACACCACTCCCCTGGGGTCTGCAGGCTCCACTCAGGGCTCTCCCATCTCCCCCGCCTCCCCCCTCCCACCATACCCCTGGGTTTATATGCTCAAGATCTCCCTCCAGGTTTAATATCTTCTTCTAACTGGCTCCCATCCATCTTCCTGAGGAATAAATCTAATAATGTCATTCTCCTTCTTTTAAAAAATGGCATTCTTCCCAACAAAACAAGCCCAAACTTCTCAGGTAAGACGTAAAACCCTCCAAACACAGATCTCAGCTGTCTTTTAGATTTCCTTCCTCCTACTTTCCTGTGTGATTGTCATCTTGAAGCTAAACCCCTGTGTCATTGTAATCCTCCAACCAGTGATCTTTCAGATCTGTAAATCAGATCACGCCACTCCTTTGTTTCAACCAGTGTTCGTCTAACCACATTGGAAAACTGGCTGTTCCACCAACACTGATCATGTATACCCCGTGAACTAGCCATTTCTCTCCTGGAGATACACCCAACGCAAACCCATGCATAAGCTCACCTCAAAAATGTACAAAGATGTCCAGAGCATCATTATTTGTAAAAGCACTAATGTGAAAACTACCTAACTACCCATCATGGTATAATGAATAAATTATGTTATATTTATGCAAGGAAATACTATACAGCAATGCTAATAAAATCTCTAGAGCTTTGTGCAACAATACGAATGAATCTCACAAATGAAATTTTGAGAAAAAGTCAAACACAGTCAGTAAAAACTCTATGATTCCTTTTATGTGAAGTAGAAAGACAGGTCAAGTTGTGAAAAGCCAGGACAGCGTTGCCTTTGGAGAAGGTGGGACTGTGGCAGGTTCAATGGTGCCTCCCAAAAAAGCATGCGCAAGTCCTTGACCCTGATGCTTGTGAATGTGATCTTTTTTATTTTCATCTTTATTGTTGAAAATATTACATATGTCCCCTTTTTCTCCCATTGACCCTTTATAGCTTGCCCACCTCCCTCGCCGCAGGCCTCCACCGCCCTATTGTCTGTGTCCATGGGTCATTCATATATGCATACAAGTTCTTTGGTTGATCTCTTCCCAACCCCCTCCCATCTCCCTACTTCCCCTTCTTGCCTTCCCTCTTATATTCAACAGTCTGTTCCATGCTTTTATGTCTCTGGATCTATTTTGTTCAACAGTGTATTTTGTTCATTAGATTCCACATATGAGTGAGGAGCTAATCTTGAAATAGGGTTTCTGGAGATAGAATTTCTGGGTCAGGGTGGCTGATGTCCTTGTAAGAAAAAGGAGAGGGAGACATGAAACCCACAGAAGAGAATGCCCCGTGAAGATGGAGACAGAGGTTGGAGACAGCTACACAGCAAGCTATGCTGACTATTGGTGACAGAGCCTCCAGGGGAAGGTGGGGCTGAGGATGCCTACATCTTGACCTCAGACTTCTGGCCTTCAGAAGAGGGAAGGAATACATTTCTGTTGTTTTAAGCCACCCAGACTCTAGTCCAGCCGTGGGCAAACTATGGCCCTCGGGCCGGATCCAGCCCATTTGAAATGAATAAAACTAAAAAAGAAAACAAAGACCGTACCCTTTTATGTAATGATGTTTACCTTGAATTTATATTAGTTCACACAAACACTCCATCCATGCTTTTGTTCCGGCCCTCCGGTCCAGTTTAAGAACCCATGGTGGCCCTCGAGTCAAAAAGTTTGCCCACCCCTGCTCTAGTCAATTGTTTCAGCCCCAAGCACCTAAGATAGGGGCATTAGAATGATTACCGGGACACCGGTAAAATTCTGTTTCTTGTTCTATGTTCAGTTTATGAAAATTCACTGAACTGTACACTGTCCTCCATGTGCTCTTTTCAATATGTAGACTTCACTTCAAAAAAGTTGAAAGTATATATAAGTACACTTCATTACAGTTTGAAAGAAGCCTTCTTATCGTGGTGCAGCACTCAGAGTAAGATAGGCCGCTGTCTAATAATAAATAACTTCAAATGACCCACGACAGCGAAGGTCTCTCTCTCACCCACGCACGTGACTCCCGGCGATCAGCTGTAGCCACTTCACCTCACCTGCATGAACCAGATAGAATTTTAACTCCTACGTGAAGCTCCTTTGGAATTCTCCAGGCAGGGAGCGATGCAGCGGAGTATCTTTCTCCTATCATGCTTTTATTTTGGGCTACTTGCTTGCATGTTTATTTCTGGCGCTAGGTGTAAAAGCCCAGACTGTGGGAATATCATCTTTATAGAGTATAGCTTAATGGTCAAAGTACATTTTTTTATATCAGACTTGATGTCAGATAGATTTAGGTTTTAATTTTATCTCCAGTCACCTAGGACAACTTAATTAATCTCACTGAACCCCAGTCTCATCATCTGTAAATAAGGATGATACTACTTCTGACCTTACAATATTAGTATCTGGATTAAAACGTGGCCCTAGCCGGTTTGGCTTAGTGGACAGAGCACTGGTCAGCAGACGGAAGGGTCCTGGGTTCAATTCTGGTCAAGGGCACATGCCCAGGTTGCGGGCTCTATCCCCAGTATGGGGCGTGCAGGAGGCAGCCAATCAATGATTCTCATCACTGATGTTTCCATCTCTCTCTCCCACTACCTTCCTCTCTGAAATCAATAAACATATATTTTAATATATTTTATTGATTTTTTACAGAGAGGGAGAGGGATAGAGAGCTAGAAACATCGATGAGAGAGAAACATCGATCAGCTGCCTCCTGCACACTCCCTACTGGGGATGTGCCCACAACCAAGGTACATGCCCTTGACCGGAATAGAACCTGGGACCCTTGAGTCCGCAGGCTGACGCTCTATCCACTGAGCCAAACCGGTTAGGCCCTAACCATTAGGGCAATAAACATATATTTTTAAAAAAATTTTTTTAAAAAAATGAGAGCACGTGTAAAGCTCTTAAAATAATGTAAGGTATAGATGCGGTATTCTAAACATTACCCATATACCCAGTCCTACTGCAGGTCAGGGTCTGATCCAAGCTTCCAGGATTCGTGGTCGACAAGACCAAGATCTGGCCCTTAGTGGTCTAGGCTGTTACTATTATCAGTTGTTGTTTGCATGCCCAGTACCCAGCTAGCACAGTGCTTGACACACAGTAGGTCCATGATAAATATTGTTGAACAAATTGTGCTCCTCCTCTGGCTCCAACACGCCAAGCTTACCCCAACTTCTTGCTCTTATAGGTTTTTCTCGATATTTTTTTCTTCCTTGATTCTCGTTCTCATTTTCTCATGAGTAATTCCTTTTCAAAAAATTATTTGCTTTTTGGGTGTTTGAGCCTAATCATGTTAGCATCACATACATAATAATCCACGTTAACAGATGCCCTATTTGTGGGGAAATGTAAAGCCATGATGTGGGGAAATTATTCATCTCATGTTTTTGTTGAAGAAGCAAAACACACAGTAAATTAAGTCTGGCCTCTTTGAAATTCTGCATTTAAAAAATTGTGATAGGAAGTATGGAGCACACTTTGTACAATGCGGCATTAATTATTTAGTCATTCCGGGCAGGTTTCAATTGCATTACATGGGAAAATGTAAGAGCCCTCCAGTGGCCAGATAATCCCTCTCCAGTCCCAAGGGTTATGGGCTGCAGACGCGTCTCCAGCTGAATGAAATGCAGGCTTCATGCAGGAAAGAAAGAGGGCAAGGCCTACTCATGTCCCATTTTCCCCTCTAAAAGGGACTCTTGTCTGATTCCAAACACTCAGGCAAGTTTGAAGCAATTTGTTTTCTCTCTTAAAGCAGAGATAATACCTTTCACCTGAGAGTTAACCACTGCAGTCAGATAACACTGTTTATTGAGCACCTACTGTAGATCCAGCACTAGGCTGAACTTCATAGAAAGAAATAGCCTACAAGGGAGGGAGAAAGGCCAAGTAGAACACACAGCTTCTATCCTCCAAGGGCTCATGGTCTCTTGAGGAGACAAGATTAATATTTTTAGACAAGACAATATTCATTCATAATGCTAAACTTTGATCTTGTTAGAAATTGTTTGGCACTCTCTTCAGAGCAGGGGAAAGAAAGTGCCTCATAAGAATAAAAAAAATCATTTACAACTTATTGATGGAAAGCACTTTGCTAGGTATTGGAGGGGCCAGGATCAATAGTCATAGTCCCCTGGCTTTCTTGGACCTTCCAGCCTTAAAGCCTGTTGGGGAGAATTACAATGAATCAGTATTTGTAAAGAGGTGTGACAAGTGCTGAGATATAGTACAGGAACTCTAAGGGCATGTGAAGGAAGCATCTAGCCAAAACCGAGGAGGGAATGGTGGTCAGGGAAGGCTTACTAGAGGAAGTGACATTTAGTCCAGTGCCTGAAATGAAGAGGTATTTATCAGCCAAGTCATTGTAGAGAGGGCTACAGCGTTTGGACAGGTTCAAGCCTGGGCCTAATGAGAGGGCATGGTCCTCTCATGGCAAAGCCATGTGCAAGTCCTAGCTTGGAGGGCAAAGCCCTCTCAGCACAATTATAGCCAAAGGCTATATATATATTGTAAGCTTGACCTTATGGTCTGAACCTGTGGTGCCACGTGGCTGAGTGATATAGGCTGCAGGAGGTGCAGCAAGTAAACAAAGCTTGATCAGGTGCATGTAATTGAGTAGATTCAAATGAATTCATCCACAGGGGCAGCAAGAGAAGGCAACATCCTCTTACGGGTCTTACCCGTTGACTGTGACACCTTTCCCAGCACTGGCCAGATCTCATCCGTGGCCACTAAACCTCCGCATGGTTCACTACCACCTCAAAACTGACCCCTGGCCTTCCACAGGGGGAAAGAAGTGATTCTCCAAGGGGAGAGAACATGCTTTCTTTTTTCATCACAGAAACACAGTGTAGGGGTGATAAGGAAGGTTGGGTCTTTGAGCCCCGTTAGCCTGAGGGGTCAGGATGACAGATCACTGTTCATACTTGTGCAGAAAGTGATCTGGGCCTGAGGGCTTTCTGCTCAGTAGAAGGCAAACCCAGCCATTTCCCTCCACCAGCACTGCCGGCACCTGCTGCCAGGTGACTCCCAGTGGTTGCCACAGACCCGGCGAGGTGGGCTCCCAGGAACAGACGCATGTATGTTTGGGACTGAGGGGGGATTTTAAAGCATAAACAATATCCGGGAATGGCCTGGACATCACCGGGAGTTAAATGCAAATCAAGTGATTATTTAACATCCTGTACTTGCAACTCTGATTTCTTTCAGGACAAATTGTCGACAAAAGGGCTGGTCCAATCTTTGGTAACAGGATTAAGAAGGGGGAAATGGTTCAGATTCCAATTCAAGCAATCCTAGGTTTCTGTTGCCTTACCTGAAGTCCTGAAAAACAGGCATTATTAATTCTGTGTTAAATCCTTTCATTGTGCCCTTCTTCCCCAGTTTAACTTGAGATCTTGCTCTTAACAAATTTTTAAGCGTAAAATCAGTATTTGTAACTATAGGCACAATGTGGCACAGCAGGTGCACCCCACGCCTGACAATCAGCATTCTCCTGTTTCTTAAATGTGAAGGTGTTCCTACAACTCAATAGCAAAAAGTTAAATAACTCAGCTCAAACATGGGCGAAGGCATTGAATAGACATTTCTCCAAAGACAACATAAAAATGGTCAACGGGTATATGAAAAGGTGCTCAGCATCACTAATCATTGTGGGATGCAAATTTCCCCCCTTAATGTCCAAGTCATCTTTTGGCCAAAGGAGGAGGAAGAGAAATGTACTTGCGTGTCACCAGGTGCAATGATACCAACATAGCCTGTGTATGCATGAGTGTGTGCACGTGTGTGTCCATGTGTATTTGTGCAGGCGTGTGTGTGCCTATGTGTCCAAGAAGGTCAGGGCAGGGAGATGGGGGGATATTGGGGTGGGCAATAGCGTCCCAGAGACTGTATTACATGTAGGCCGAGGCAGTATTTGCTTTTCAGTCTGTGAGTCAGGAGTCGGAGAGCTGCCTTTGACCCTGGCTCTGAAACTTCAGCCAAAGCAGCCTTTCTCTTGTAGCCTCAGCCTCCTCACCTATAAAAGAGGGAATAATAACAGTGCCTTTCCCTGTAGGACTTGCCTGGACTCTCAAATAATAGTAAGGGAGTCAGAAAACTCCAACGGCAACAGGGCGCACAGTAAAAAGGGCAATGATCTACAAGTTAAACTCAGCTGGGTGCAGCATAAAAGGAAGCCAGAGACAGGGGCAAACTGGGAAGTGCATGCCCCATGCAAAGAACTTTACATTTAATTAAAAGTAAGCCCATCAATTTGTTTCTCATAGTCACTTGGTCCACAGCCCACTGATTTTTATTCCAGAGGAAAAAGCCTGGCCCTGAAAATGAGGCTGCGGTTGCTCTGTGGGTTCTTTCCTCCAGGGTAAGTCCCTGCTCAGACAGTCCAGGCTCCTCCAAATACACCTGCCCGAACCAGAGGCCGCTCAGGAACCGGGCTGCTTCCGATGGCTGGGCGAGCGAGAGGCTCTCCCTCACTGAGACCAAGGGTACTGCTGATTCCTGGCTGGAGCTAATCTCTATTATGCTTCCAGAGCATCCTTGTGCTGCGATGCCCCTCTACCTTTCTCTTCTCTCTGCCCCTTGCTGGACCCAATCCAGGAACGGACAGGATGGGGGCAGGGACAGCGTGGGGCAGAGGTTGGACTGGATGTGCGGAGCATGCACGCTGGCCACAGTAGACCCCGAGCCATGTGTCTGTCCAGTCCCCTTTGGTGTCCTCTCACCTGTGTCCCTGCAGGCCAGAGCCTGCACAACATATTTAAATTTGGCTTTCAGAAGAGAAACAGGCCCCTTCCTAGTTATTCAGAAGTTGAACTGGAGTCTAGGCACCACAGACCCATGGAGCAGCCCAGGAGCATATTAGGTGGAGTTCCACCTTTTTCTGGGAAAGTCTTTCATCCTAGAGGTTAGAACCTAAAAATAGCCTTTGACTGATGCTGGCCATCCCTAAGGGTCCAGGGCTCCATCCCAACTCAGATCTATCTTCCAATGTTAGGCCCATAACAAAAATGGAGAATAAAGGGGGATGCTTTAGACTTCACCTTTTGGCATCAATCATAACATTCTGCCTCATAGTTTGGGAGAGACCGAAGCATCCTGTGATTAATCTTCACCTGGTATTTTTCCAGGAAGTTCTGAGGGCCAAGAGATGGCTCTGGCTGGAATAGGTGACTGTCATGTAGACTTGGTGGTTCCCCCATCCCTACACAGACATCAGGAGGCTAGTTCCCAGGTTAGATTAGGAAAGAGGGTAATCAAGTCCTCCTATTTGGAAGATTTCTCTAGACTACAGACAGAAACTCTCTGTTCACCTCCCTCCCTCGAGTCCAACCTTATTCCTTTCTATGACTACCCTCATCAACCAGCAGAGTGCTCAAGAACTGTGATTCTTAATGAGCTTCCTCGACTTCCCTGGGGGAGGTTGTGCAAAGTGTATATACCTCACATGTTCCTGCAGAAAGTCTTAGTAGTTGGGGGTGGATTTTTGTAAAATGTCCTCTGGCAAATACAATGAAAGCCCCAGGCTAAGAATCTCTGCTTTAGAGAATGGAGGAGCAAGGGTGGGGCTGGTAAGCCCTCACTTTCTGAGCTCCTGGAGGCAGAAACCAGTCTTCTAAATGTGCTGTAGTCATTAGGACCCAAGCAGTAGACTTCAAGGGAAGGTTCTTTGAACAGCAATTGCCTAACCCAGTGGTCAGCAAACTGCAGCCCTTGAGTGTGGCTCTTCCACAAAATACCATGTGCGGGCACGCACGTACAGTGCGATTGAAACTTCGTGGCCACACTCAAGGTGCCAAAGAGCCGCATGTGGCTCGCAAGCTGCAGTTTGCCGACCACTGGCCTAACCTGAACAACCAAGTACACCTATTGAATTTCTGTTTCCTGCAGAAAGCATGAGTCCAGGGAGAGGAGAGGCAAGAGCCCTAAGCAGAGATATCAGAGTCCCAGCCTTGGACTGGGACTACCACCTACTCAGATGACCTTGAACTGGGCAGGCACTTGAACCCTTTTCTAATCTTAGTTTCTTCACCAGTCATAAGATGGGGTTGGAATAAACAATCAAAAGTTCTCTACCAACACCAACATTATGTGTTTAAACAATTATGTAATGGACCTTTAATGAATTCAGTATTTTTTCCTTTATGTCTATCGGTCCTTTGTTTCATGGACTAATAGTTAAACCCACAGCAATAGGAATCAAGAGGCATAAGAATGAAACAATGAGAAACAATAAGAATTTTAACTCTGTCATCAAATTCCTAGGTGACCTTGACTCAGTCTCTCCTTTTCTCCATGCTCATGTATCAGGGGAAGATATTAAGGAAGGAGATGAGTGCCAGCAGAGCACCTGTCCCCGGGATTAGGAATGGGACCGGTGGCTGTGGTCCACGCCCCTACACATTGGCAAGGCCTGAGCTCAAACCTGGTGACTCCAGCTCCGCATAAAGGAAAACCATTGCTGGGTCCCCTGGATAAGCCAGGCTTGTTTCCCTTGCAAAGAGTTTGCAAACAAATGAGGGAGGAGGAGAAGGGGGAGAAAATGGCTACATTTGAAATAGAATCGTGAATCTAAAGAGAATGTTTTCGAAGATGTCTATGACGCATTAGCAGCTCCTTAAAGTAATAGCAAACATTTTAGATCCATTATTTAGTTTCCGTGGAAAATAAACATAACATCAGGCTCGAGTAGAATAGTAAAAGTGGATTTAGCTCGCAGTCCCATTCATCTTCTGTGCCCATGCATTTTTAAGACGGGAAGGTATTTTCCCAATTATAGCTGGAACAGGAAGGAGGTGCGGGCGGTGAGCTGGCTGGCTGGGTGCCTTGCTTGTGTCCAAGGGGCCTGAGGTCAGCATGGATGTGCCATTGGGGGGACTATGGCTGGGTGCTATCTTTAGGCTCAAGGAATACCTGGGTCTGGGAGACCAAGCGCTGCCTAGTCAGGGGTGCTAGAGGCTTCTGGGGCGCTTTGGCTATGCTGTGGCAGCAGAGATGTCCAAAACCCAGTGCCTCCTGTCCCCAGGCTCAGTGGCTCCTGCACCCAGGTGCCTCCCTGATGCCCAGGCAGGAGGCTGAGGGGTCTGAGAGTGCCGATTCAGAAACTCTGCTACGTGGCCCCAAAATCCTCCACGTGGAATCAGTCCTCGGCCTCCTGGAAAGCAAGGTGGGGAGACGGGGTGTGGATCTGTGTGTCTCATCCACCGGGAGATACTGCCGCTACTCACTGACCACAAGTCCTCACTTAGGAAAAGAAACGACTTCCCAAACCCAGAAAAACAGCAGTGGCATGAAACAAAACACTGGGATTCAGGCAGTAAGAGCCAAAGCTGGGAAATGAAACCAAAAGTTCAAAAAAAAACGACCCCTCAGTACCCAACGTGGGCTGTCCTGGTGGGGTGAGTTGGAGTTTGGCTCTGGGGCCCTCAGAATGGCTCTATTTTAATGAGACAACAGAGTGATTCGATGGAATTTCCCTAACATTCCACCTTGGTAGTTCGGTAAAAGCAAGTCGAGTCTCTCCGTTTTAGTACAAGGGGGAGTTGTTTGAGGTTTCTCTACTGTAGGGCCACAGGGCCTCTAGAATTCCAAATTTCATTCCTTCCTCCAGGTCACAGGGCAGAAAGCCTCTGTCCACAGACATCATCCCCGGGAGAGGGGGCCGGGCACACCAGCTCCAATCTCTCTCATCTCACCTCGCAGACTAAATCCCTGCCTGGTAATTGCTGCCTGTGATTCTGCGCGCTAATACACACTTATCAGCGAGCTCTCGTCCGAGAGGTGAGCAGAGCAGGGCTGCCCCTTGGCCTCAGAAAAGAGGCTTCATTATATTTTTGCTGACTTACTTTGCCCCGTGGCTGTTTCTGGAGTTATCTCCTCTCGGCAGGGCTGTGTGCTGTGCCGGGTCCTGATGCTGGACCCCTGTCCCTTCCTCCCACGGAAGTGGAAAGACTTCCCAAGACCAGACTCTCCCCTGAAGAGGGAGACAGGCCCTCCCTGCAGTTGTGGAGCAAGTCCATCTGTCTTGGGTTTCTCCTCCAGGTGCAGGAGCCTGAGTTGACTTTCCCAAGGTAATAGTACTGAGTACTCTTCTCTGAGTCTTGCCATGGCTCTGAAGCCAAGCTGCTCTCTCTTTTTTTTCTTTCTTTCTTTTTTAATATCAGAGAGGAAGGGAGAGGGAGAAGGAGAGAAACATCAATGATGAGAGAGCATCATTGATTAGCTGCCTTCCGCACATCCCACACTGGAGATCAAGCCTGCAACCCGGGCCTGTGCCCTGACCCGGAATAGAACCATGATCTCCTGGTTCATAGGTCCCCAGTCAACCACTGAACCACTCCGGCCAGGCAGCGCTGTCCTTTTTCACCCCTGCATGCTTTGCGGGCGGTCCTCACTTCCCTCCTGCAACCTTCCCCACTGTCGATTTTTTAAAATTCCTCTGCTATGGAACTTGCCCCATTTCCCCAGAAGGCTGGCCATTCTCTCCACCTGCTCCAACGGCAGCCCTGAGCCAATGTCTCTGATGACATATTCTCTCTCTGATGCTCTCTTATGTCTGTGTTGCTGGCATCTAGGAGGAATGGCTGGCACATAGTAGGCATTTAATAAATACCTGTTAAATGAATGGAGGCTATTAAATAAAATCTGTGATTCCTGTGGTTTACTCCTCCCCTGCTGACTCGGTTGAATGCAGATGATGACGGCTGAACTGGTAGCCATTGAGAGTCTGAAAGGAAATGCGAGCAAAATGAAGGCCCTGCTTAGGGAGTTACTGATTCGGTGCCAGCCCTCCGTGCACAGGAGACGTTGCAATTCTTTACAGCTCCCTGAAAACTCTAGCCACCCGCTCTGCAGCTAATACGGATGGAGAGCCACCTGGGCCAGCAGCACACAGAGCAGGGCAGCGTCCCCCGGGCTCAGCCAGCTGCAGGCGGCCGGACAGGTGAACTCCTCCAGGTCTGACACGGTGATGGAATATGATTGCAGGCGGCCCTCGGATGGAGATGCTGGCCCTGTCTGCATGCAGCTGCAGAGAGCCGTGTGAGTTCCTGGCACAAGTGCACCGAATTTCCATTTTCTCTTTTTCCTTCTCTGCACATATTTCATGACAGGACAAGGCAATCCCTTGACTGGATGCTCACAGCTGCCCAGCAGCATTGCCAAAAGCTAGACTAAGAGAAGGGGGATCCTAAAGGCCAGAGAAGGAAGGTAACGGGGCCTCCACCACATGAACAACACACCGGAACCAGTGCACTTGGCAAAACCAGGCCGAGTCAGAAAAGAAGCGAGTGGTCCAAACTGGGGAGGCGGCCCTGCTCTGGATACGCCTGGGTCAGGTTCACCAGCTCCAAATGAACTTGGGCTTAGCTGATCCTCATCAATAGCATTGAGAGAGGAGCATTTTATAGTCATAGTCTAAGAAGAGCTTCTAGAGATTTGTTCATCTCAAACCCCTCATTTTAAGGATGAGGAAATAAAGGCTCAGAGAGGCCAAGTGATTTGCACAGGGTCACACAGCCCATTTGCAATAGAGCTGGGGCGAGAGCCCAGATTCCCCTCTCCACCTCAGTCACATTTCCTCTGAACAGCATTTCAGATTTTTAGAAGATAACTCACTGCGTCAAGTAAGCCTCTCTCTTGCTCTGTGTTGGATCTGGTGCCTGGAAGGAGTTAAGCCCCAGCTCAGAGGCCAAGAGCTGCTGACATAATTTGTCCAAGGGTCGTGCCTATGGCTTTGTGTTTGTGGCTCAAGGCTGCATTGAACATTAAAGCCAGGTCATCTAAGGGAAGGATGGCAATCAGGTATCTCTTCCCTTGTTCGTGCCCTTTAACCCCAGACTTGATGAGGTCCCTGGAAGTTTTTCCATCGTGTTTTTCATCCCTGAAGCCTCTGCCACTTGACTGCCCATCAGGTCCTGCCCTGTCTGGGTTTCACACACACACATGCCCACCCACACTTCCCAAACAGAAATCATTGTATCAAGTGGCCACACTGCAGATTGCTTCTAAACAGCTGGGTTCAGGGAAAGCTCTGGGGATGAGATGGGATCAGAAGTTATCTTCCCTGGCTGCTTCTGGATTTGCATGCACGTGGCTCGATGTTTTAATTAGTGCTGTCAGCTGGTCTGGTCACAGCTCCCGCCAACCGCTTGGCTTCCGAGGTGAGCGGTCGAAGGCTGTTATTCAGAGGTTGAGTGCTCTGACTTCCAGAGAAGAAAAACAACACCCGGGTGTCTGCATCTTATTTGTTCATTCATGTTCAACAACGATTTATCGGGGATCTATTAAGTGTCAAGCATTGAGCTGGGAGGTGGGAATTCTCAGAGCCTGAGACAGGGCTCCCGCTCATAAATAGAGCACAGATCATGGACAGTAAATGAACAGTTTATAAAAATATAATGGCTGGTAGATGTGGACATATGATGAGACAGAGGTGCACAGGGTGCTGTAGAAGACTACAGGAGGAGCATCTACCCAGCCTTGGGTGTGTGGGGGGAGGGATCCAGGGATCCTGAGAATAAAGGAAGGCTTCCTGGATGAGGAGCTATTCAACACTAGTCCCAACGATACAGAGGAGCTAACAAGGCACAGGGTGAGGTTGTAAGACTTTGTTGGCAGAAGGAGCAGCATGAACGAAGAAAAGAAGAGCAACAGCATGAGGTAGCGAAGGGGAGGGAATAAGCAATACAGGTAGCCTCATTTTCAAGAAGGGATTGGCAGCTCAAAATAGCGCCTGAGAGTGTGAGGGGTGAAAGGCACGGAACACATATTTGACATTTGTCCAGCATCTCAGTCTATTGTTTTCACATGCATCGTTTCATCAGCAGCACGGAGCAGCCATGTAAAGTTCACAGGGGAGATGGTAGTCCTTTTTGGGTCCCCCAGTGGTCCCCCAACTGCCAACCCAATGCAGTGATTCATGCTCCATCTCTATTCTGCTTTGCACCTTAGGCTGCCTTGCCCACCAACCATCCTCTCTCAACCTCCAGGATCTTACTCAGAGCCCCCTGATTATCATCATAACCCCCAGGTTTTTTCTTACAAAATAGCTAATTCACTTCAGTGGGGCCCCCCAAATGTTCCCTTTCCTGGGGATTTATCATTGGCATCCATTCTCATCATGTCCATAAGAGTTACCCCATCGCTTTATCATTACTAGATTCACACCTCTCCTTTTTACCTTTCTCCTGCAGTCTGGGTGTAAAGTCCATGGGACCAAGCAGACACCTTCGCCCCAGGCTCTAACAGGCATCTCCTTAAACACATCCAGGTGTGAACGCACGTTCTATCAGACCTTCTCTTCCAGCTGCTGTGTTGATCTTCAGCCAATTAGATCCTGTTCTTACTCCACCCCATCTTTCAAGATGGAAACCTATAAATGACCCCTGAGTCAATCTCACCCCCCACCCCAACCTTCATCAATCCATAAATCGTCTCTTCTAATTCAGAGCCATTTCCTAGCTAGGCTCTTCTCATTCTACTAACCCTCCTGCTGCCCCCATTGCAAGAGCTTCCTGAATGGATGTCCTATACCACCTGCACTCACACCTCCAGATGGTTATTTCCAGTTTCTGAGGAAATCTCTTCCCCTCCTCCCAAAATTGTTCTCTTTTGGTCTGTTCTCCTGATTAACGTTCTCCATTATCTCAAGTTCAAACTCATAGTTTTCACTAGGCGTGTGTCACTCTAGCCATCGGCCCCTTACATCGCAGTCCAGGCTTGTTGTCTCCATTTTCACCCATGGGCACTGCACTAAGGCCGTGCCCTTTCATAACCAATGCATCGCCTGAACACAACCAGTTGTCAAACAATTCTCCCCCGCCACAGACTGTGTTGCAAGTGCTCCTGTGTGTGCTCATTGTAGTCGTTAAGGTCCCATGTTTACCGACCTTCCTCCCTAGTCAGACTAAGCATCTCAGGAAAGGGTGATATGTCTTCTTACCGTGGTGTATCCAAAGCCCAGTCCAATAACTGATACATAATCGAAAGGCACAAACACACACCCCAATTGAATTGCATTGAATTCCCTGTCCAGTCAATTTGTAGGTCTTTAAGACCTGATTCAAATGTCACTTTTTTTCTGTGAAGCCTTCCCTGAGTCCACCAGGCATTCACTGTAGGGTTTCCAGGTCTCTATTATTCCACTTGTTACACTGAATAATCATTACCTTTTAATATTCATCCACCACTGGCTGGAGTTCATACAGGGTAGAAACAAGCACCCAACACGGTGGCTAGTTCAAGGGTAAGACTCAAAAAAAACCAAAAACAAACCAACTATCTGATGATTGAAGGAGTCATCAACTTAGAGAAAGGAAAACGGAGATTTGGAGAAGTTAAGCATCTTGTGAAAAGTTGGTATATCTGGGACTAAAACCTCTTGGCTTGGGATTCATAAATTTTTCATCCAAACTAGCATCTCTGATTCCACCAACCAGAACCAGCTCTGTGGAAACTCTCCACTGGGCATCACTCCTTTTCTTGGGCAGCCAGCCATCTACACTGAGAAGCACCAGATACTAGTAGCCCACACAGCTGTGTGGCAAGTTATCGGAACAAGTGAGCTGCCTAACAGACATGCTGAGCCATAGCCCAAGCTTCTCACCTTGAGTTGAACCTGCACTTGACTTCAGCTCTGCCATTCACCAGCGTTGTGGCCTTGAGTTCGTATTTTCTCAACCACAGGAATACAAATAACCACTCTTCATGATTGCTGTGCAGAAAACAGACAACAGTAGGAGTGATAGCCACATCTCCTATAAACCTTATTATTTAATCTCTGTAAATATATTGACACAGCAAGAGCCCAGTAAATGCTCACTCACCATGACCGGCATCGTCAAGCTATGCTTGTCCTCTTTGCAACAATTTCTCTGGATCCTCCTAGGGCCCTTTTTGTGGCCTTTTAGACCTTAATAGTGCATGGGAAGAAAAATTCAAATTCAAATAAAGATAATACTTAGAGCTTCCTCCAATCCACCATGGTCCTGTTTTGCATTATTTTTACATCCCTTGCTGTGAGGAAAATACTTTGATATCCCCAGAAAACAAAGGACGTGGAAGAGGCATTGAAGAGTAAGGAGAGGAAAAACACACATCCTACAACAGAGGTATTACTTGAGGTCCAAGACCTTTTCCCAAACGAACCTGTGTGGATTCTTAAAAAAAAAAAGGCCTGTGTATCCCTCCCATTAGAAATTCCACCAAATGGTCTAAGTACCCAGGGATGTGTTAGGTCTAATTTGGTGAATTCTCACACTTAGTCCCCCCAACTTTTACATGCCTTACAAGCTTACATGATTGAGCAGAGCCAGCACAGCCAGGTTCGGTGAGCCTGAGAGGGGGCGATGAAGGATTTAGAAAAGACAGACAAGAGAAGAAAGCTGGGGCTGGGTAGGACGCTGCCCTCTCTAATGGAGAAACAGCACCATAGCCTGCAAGCCGAGTCTTTATTTTATAGGCAGATTCCACCAGGCAAAGTAAGGGCGTGATCAAGATCTTTACAATGTTCTGATGGGTTTCCAATCTACTCAATTACATGCACCTGATCAAGCTTTGTTTACTTGCTGCACCTCCCGCACCCATATCACTTAGTCACGTGGGACCACAGGTTCGGACCATAAGGTCAAGAGTATAACCATAGCCTTTGGCCATAGTAATTGTGCTGGGACTTGCACGTGGCTTTGCCACGTGAGGATCATGCCCTCTCAGTCCCAGGCTGGAACCTCTCCAAATGCTGTAGCCACTCTCCACACCTGATAAACCTAAATTTTCCAACCTATGTGCCAAGGGTCCTGGAAGGATATGGAGTTATTCCGAGCAGTTTTAAAGTTGAGTGCACATTAACTGTTGTCTCTCACCTAAAAATATTAGTCAATAATATTCAAATAACTAGGCGTGGGTGCGGGGTTTATTGAGTGATCACTTGTTATGTAATGCCTGGTCACTGGGGTGTACACCTGAAACTAATACAAAAATGTATGTCAACTGTAATTTAAAATTAAAAATAATCAGTGCTTTGTAACAATCTACACTACATTTATTTTCAAGTTATTTTATACCATTATGTATAAAATATATATCTATATAAGAGCATTACTGAATTTTTAGTAACAGTTTGTCATTATGCATTTCCCCATAAAATAAGTATTTAATGATGATGTAAATGCTGACTGGGGGGAATTGGCAAGGAGTGTGTGCTGAGAAATGTTTGACATAAAAAGCAACGCCATACCAGGAAAGTGTAGGAATCACTCGTGGTCCAGAACCGAGGAACTGAGCGAACCCAGAAGGCGACTTCACAGAGCAACTCAGAAACATATGCACGCTGCACCGTGACCTTGAGAAAGAGCGTCTCGCTCCCGAAGATGAAGCTATTTGGGTCTCTCTGCCAACCTAATCCACCACACAGGCCTGGCACGAGATGCAGGGGAGCCAGCTAATCTTCCCTCCTTCCATCTGGGGGAGGGGGGCAGGCGGGACTCGGCAGCAGCTGCCAGCCGAAGCCAACAGGAGGATGAGCAGAGCCACCAGACAGACGGGAGTGTCTCTCCTCTGCTCCTCCCAGGTCCCTCTCCATCAACCCCCATGACAAGGCATCAGCGCAAGGAAGCCTGGCAAACAGGCGGCCCGGAGAACACAGAGGTAAGGGGCAAGGTCACTCCCCTCATCACGCAGACACAAATTAAATACCGTCTGGGCAGGAGAGCTCACCTCCCAGCTGGCTTTGGGCATGGGGAACTGAGATGGGCCAAGCTCTGACCAGATAAGAGACTGCAAGCCAGCGAGTTGGTCTAGGTGAGAACCAAGATGAGTGAATGACACTCCTAGCAGCTTGGTGGAACCTCAAAACTAACCACCAGCACTACACACTCACTAGGTCACCAGCTAGGTCACGGCCCGACACAGACTTGGACCCTGGTCACCTGAAAAGCTTCCTTGCCTCCCCACTGGGCAGTGAATTCAGAGTAACTGGCCGCTGGATGAGCCACTGAGCCTCAGTGCCTTTGTTTTCATGCTGGAAAAAAGGTGCTATTAATACCTGTGAACTTTCCACAGGCGGCCCGGAGCCTTAATTAAGTGTGGTGTGTGAAGTGCTTTGAGGTTGCCTGATGAAAGCCGAGCTCCCACTGCAAACTATTATTGTTAATTAATTATTGTCAGCGGATTTATTTACTCTGTGTTTTCAGGCCTCGGAGCCATTATTTACTGGTAAAGAATGCTTTTGTTGTGTCCTCTTCTCCTACCCATAGCTCTAGCCTCTGATCTCTCTCCTGTCTCTCTCTCCTGTTCGCCTTTCTCAAGTCCCTAACTGAGAGACAAAGCATTGAGAGGAACCCCTTGGACCCTAGACATAAACACGCTTTCAGAAAGAGAGGAAGAGAGACCCTTATGAATGCAAATGCAAGCTGGGAAACAGGAGGGGATCTGAGACGCAGTCTCTGTCCTGTCTGCTAGGAAGCAGAGTCCCTTTGGGGAAAAGATGCAATTAACCCTGGACAGAACACAGAGCTGAAAAATGCAAGTCTTCCTACTCAGACGGGCATGATGATGACCTCTGAGGAGCGGTGATGAGCAAGACCAGAGAAAGGCACCAGAAACTCTGTGGGCGGGACCAGAGCCCTCCTTCTTATAACCCCCTCCCTCTGCCCCCCTCCCCCCAAAGGTCAGCTCAACTTTAATTTCTACCTTCAATTCATTAGGGTAACAATCCTATAGAATTGCTAGAATGAAGTGTGCCTCTGAGATTTAAAAAGAGGGAGACCAGAGGCAGTAGGGGAACAAAGCACCCGGATGGAACAATGCACGTCTTCCCATCTTGGCTGCCACCTGGCGCTCACCACGCTGGCATCTGAATCAAGGGCATTGTGGCTGCGAGACAAGAGAGTCCCCGGTGAACTGTAGCTTTTATGAATAAATAGCGCTTGCCAAAACTGGCTGGCTGTGTGAGGACATTGATTTATTTTCTCTGATTCTCTCTGATTGTTATATTTTGGATGGTGCTTACTGATGTGAAAAGCCATCTAGTGTTGCTGATAAATCTAGAGATAACGGCAGAGGTCAAAAAAAGTGGGGAGGAAGGAAGGAAAAGAGCGTGTGCTCGCCGCACAGGGGTAAAACTTTTTTGAGTAAAGAGCAATTCTGGGTGCCCCTTTAAATGCCATTTCACCCTATTTTGAAATTGCTTATTTAATAGGACTTGTTATTTTTATATTTTTCCTCTCTGGAGTTAAGAATAGAATAGAGAGCAGAGTTGAACGGTATTGTTTTATGTGAGAGTTCAGACGTTCTTGCCAGATTCCTTTGTTATTTATTTCCCTTCTCCTCCCTTGACCATGTATGTGGATGTGTGTGTGTGTGAGACAGAGAGAGAGAGAGAGCGAGAGAAGAGAGAGAGGGAGAGAGGTGGAGAAGGGCAAAGAAAGGAGGAGAGAGGCAGCTGTCATCACCGTAGTGCTTAGCAGCACTGGAGAAAGACACATTTTTCTCATGCTTCACAGAGTGTGTGCACCTAACATTTTCAAGGTCGTGCGAATAGGAGCATTCAGCGCCTTCAAGGTGAGCCCAGACCTATCTGATTCCCCGTCTCAGTGCTCACTATACTGGAGTCCTACTGCTGAGCTTGCACCTGGTGTTATTTCTAAAAAAGAGAGAGAAAGAGAGAGAGAGAGAGAGAGAGAGAGAGAGAGAGAGAATTCAGCTCAGTTTAACTTCTAGGTGGGATAGTTAGGCATGGAAGGAGGAAACTTGGGGGGTGGAAAGCAAGGATAGGGGAGGGGCAAGGTGCCGCAGGCTAACTCTGTCTCCACCTTTGGATCACAACTCCGGAAACATCGCACCTAAACTAGGTCAACGGGGATTTAGGATAAAGTGGGATAAGCTTTTGTTAATTATCCCAACGTGTGGAATGCCTGCTTTTAAATCCGGAGTTGGATTTAATCACAGAAGCTGAGACAATCTTCCAACACCCAAATCCATTTGAAAATTGACCGGAGGAGCACTCTATCAAAAGAGAGAGCTTGTTCAGTAATAGGGTAACAAACCCCACAATCGCACAGAGACGGGAACTCCCAGTGCTCACAGTGTGGTGGCTGCTGGTTTCCTGCCGGAGGGCGAGGCAGCAGACAAAACGAAGGAGCAAGTGTTGGTTCTGATCATTCCCCGGATCCTCCCTGTCAGGTTCTCCTCACAGAACAAGCCTCAAGTTCAATACCACAGAGACACAAGAAGACCCCGCGATGGTTACACACAATCGTAAGGAGCCATTAATAAGAGGTGCCGAAAATGGGGGAGGAACAATGTTTTAAACCTCACTTTGAGACACTCTTTGTGTTTAGAGTTATTATGACTTTCCAATAATCTTACAAGAATGAGGGCACAGTGCAGGCCCATGTTAAAGAAAAGATTTAGTCCTCCTGGGGTATATTGTTGGTAAAAAGACTAACTTTTGCCATAGGTTCCATAGCAAGTTGATGTATTTGGAGAACAATGGGCAGCTGTGTGGTGATTGTCGGGGGGAGGGGGTTTATGGACGTGGAGGACGGTATGGGGGGGGATAAATGGTGATGAAAAAAATAGAATAAAATAAAATAAAGAGACAAATAGTTAAAGAAAACAGTAAAGAAAGAACAATTTGAAAACCATCATAGAAAATAGTCTGGGTTAATCTCTACTAATACCTTTTTTTAAAAAAAATACATTTTTTATTGATTTCAGAGAGGAAGAGAGAGGGAGAGAGAGATAGAAACATCAATGATGAGAGAGAATCATTGATTGGCTGCCTCCTACACACCCCACACTGGGAATGGAGCCCACAACCCAGGCATGTGCTCTGACCTGGTATTGAACCGTGACCTCCTGGTTCATAGGTCAGCGCTCAACCACTGAGCCACACCAACCAGGCTACACTTAGCTTTTTTTAAAAAAGCTTTCCATGACTAAGCAGAGAGACCCAGAACAGACCTTCCCATGTCCACCCCTCCACCACAAAAGCATTACCTGTGACAGCTAGCGTCGCGTCCCGTATTGGTCTGCTAGTTTTATTTAATTTTTTCCCTCAGGTTAACCGAGAGCAACAATCACATCCATTTAGGTTTTTCTTAGTGGAAATCTCAAAGAGCACGATCACATTAAAGAGGCCCAGGCCTTTGTCTGCCATTAAGTAAGTGGCAATAATGAAATGATCTAACATCTCTTACTGAGTCCCCATCTGAAGGAGGTATTGCAATGATCTCAGAAGTTCAAGAGCCCTCAGTGTGGAAAGCTTGCAAGCTAAAGGAAGGGTGGGGCAGAGGCAGAGGCATGAAGAAGTAGACTAGAGGGAGAATGAACTGAGGGCAAAACCAGCAGTGTAGGTAACAAGCTGCAAGCATGCAGAGTAAGAAGGGCGTAGCTGACAGGAGGGGTGGAGGGCTTCACACAGAAGGTGGCGCATGAGCTACATTTCACAGGAAGCTTAGCATTCAGGTAGAATAGGACAGGAGAAGAATTCTCAGCTGAGAGAGCTGGGTGAACACAGCATGGAGCAGGTAGGAGTGATGGTGAGGCCAGACCAGAGCCATCAGTCCAGTGCCTACTTTGACACAGGCCGTCAAGATGCATGAGGTCAAATCCCAGTTTTCCCTGCAGATTACTTCACTCACCTACTTCTAGAGTTTTCTACCTTCCTTCAAAACCCAGGAATCAGGGAAATGGGTGACCTGCAAAATCCAGGACGGAGTCCACAGAGTGATCAAGGAGTCCCAACTTCCAAAAATCATGCAGATGAGGACCCTTAAAAGCTCAGATCCCACGCCTATGAAATTTCTAACCTCACCCCTCACCCCCTCTTCCATGAGTCATTTGAGAGGCTTTACACAGTCACAGATGCGGAGCTTTCTGCCAGACTTTAGAACAAGACTTTCACCCAGGAGGTGAGAAGGGATATGAGATATTTCAGCCCAAAGAGTCACTTCCTCCCCACCCTCCCCGACCCCAGGCTGTTGTGAGCACCTGAAAACAGGGTTTTATAATGGAAGTGCTATGGCAACTGTAACTAGTCACCTGCCATAGAAGTGTAAGGACAACCAGGATGTGTGGTCACCGCTTCCTACATTATCGCCTCTTCCAATCCCTACCATTTCCAGCTAAAAGTCACACAAGTTTCATGGGGGGAAACTTAGTGCAAGAACAGGAAGTTTGGTAACTGGAGAAAAATCAATTATGAAGGGCTCTGGTCTCTGACTTGAGGCAATTGTCACAAGGAGGCGATGGTAACCTCGGGGCTCTTGAAGAGTTCACCAGGGTTCAAGTCCCTCCTGGCCAGCCCCTGAGCCTTGCTGAGCAGACCCCGGGCATGGTCCCAGAGCCAGTTAGCTTTACCTTCCACTCCAGTTTAGAACCAAGATGGGGGGGCTGGGCTCTCCTGTTAGCACAGCATAAAATACAACTTTTTGCAAAAAAGCTGTAACCAACATTAACACAAGGGGGTAGGGAGGGAGGGAAGTCTTCCTTCCACAGTCATATAAACTACTCCATTGATCTGATTCCATGTAACTACATCATAGGGTGCTTCATCAAATGAATAAAAAACGCCTCAAGTCACAGGAGGGAAAATTAAAAGTCACGTGGGACATCAGCAAAAGAAAAAGTAGAAAATAAAAACCATCCATTCATCACCAGGGAACCGTGTGTAGTGTGTGTGTACATACAGACATGATGTAGTCAGTCCCTGACATACGGTTGGTTTGACTTATGATTTTTCAACTTCACGATGGTGTGAAAATGATGCACATTCAGTGGAAATCATACATCACATTTTGAATTTTGATCTTTCCAGGTCTAGCAATATGCTGTACGATGCTCCACTGCAGTGGCAGCAAGATGGTTTTGCCCAACTGTAAGCATTTTCAACTTATGATGGGTTTAATCCCCGTGGTAAGCCAAGGGCCTTCTGTATATATTTGGTTTAAAGCTATAAGCAAGTTTCCACAGTGGCCATAAAAGTATCCTTTGGATATAGCAGAGAACTACACCAAAAGTTGTGGGTCTTAGTCTTTCTCTCATGCTACATCAGGGCAATTTGGCTAATTTTGCATGACTTTCCATTAGTACAGTTCCAACCTACTTTGTTTGCTAGTTTAAAAAATTAGAAAAAAAAATACCCTTCTCTGCTAGCTTAAGGCAGCATTTATCAAGGGTGCTGGGTGCCCAGGGACAAAGGCGCATCAGTGTGGGGCAGTCTGTGTGGTGAACCAACTGCTTAAAAACCTACAGAGCATGTTTGTACACTAATAGCTCTGAGAAGTCCAGAAAAAAAAACAAAACAAAAAACCACCACACAAATTTTCCGACTATTTCACCATGGTATTTAGCATTCACCATCCTAACTTAATTACTTTTCTAACACGACAAACATTCATAGATGCATTTTGGGAAATGTTAGAATGAAGCCAGCATGCACAACTGTGACGAGTATAACGTAGGGTTCGAGGTCAAGGCCACTAGGACAGGCTACAGAATTGGGGAGGCAGTGTCGGCTCCCCTGGCTTGTGCTCCTATGTGGAGGGTCTAATGATAGAGAAATACATCTGAGCTCCTGTCTTCCCTTCACTGGGTCTGCTCCTCTCTATGCCCCTAGAGGGGCAGCTGGGGCAAAGGCTGGGGGTGAGGGACATCAAGTCTGTCTGGTCAGGGGGTGAAGACTTAGCAAGTGCCCTTGGCAGTCAGCCTAAAGCTCCAGACATCAAATTGTTTTATCTCGAACAGAAGACATTTTGAACTTCATCCTCTGTATCTGTTGTTCAAATGGTGCCAAACGTGGGAGAGTCAGAGTAGCTTATTGGGCTCCTATATTTCACGAGAAACATCAGTGCTTCTCTCCCCTGCCCCCCAACCTCAAGAACTAACACCACAGTATGGAGCTCACTTAGGAGGTGCGCTGGTCAGCAGGCTTCTTTAACTCGGCACAGGGTGCCCTCAGGACCAACACGATGAGTAGAGCACACACACAAATCTCCAAGGCACTTTCGCTACTTAACTACATAGTTCGCTGGCCTGTTGATGCTTGGAGTAAATTCTTTAGCTTTCTCCAGTGCTCCCATGAAGAGAACATATTAAGCTCTATAGACAAACCTGCTCAGACATGAATGAGCTGATCAGATGCTGTCCTAGAAGCAGGTCTGCAGGGGGAGGAGAAAGCAACAAAGGCCTAGCAGGGTACCGGGGTGGGGTGGAGGGAGCTGGAATAGATGATGCTATCCAGCAAAAGGACAGAGACAAGGAAGGAGCCAGAGCACTCGGGCAAGCCGCACACCAATGTCCACTCCAGGTCATGTGCTCTTGCATGCTTTGAGGCAAACCCATCACTGTTCTCAGCTAGATAGACTCTTAGGTGCAAAGTCTATGGGTGGCGGCTGAGCCAGATTATCTTCCCATTCAAAGGGAGCATTATGCCGATGCTCTTAAAACGACAGCAAACAGTTCCTGGCCATGTACCATGTGTATGTAGCATGCAGTGTTACTGCTTATGTGCGTGGTCTCATTTAATCCTGGCAACGAGAATTACATTGAGTGTCCGGATTATTATGACCACCCCATCAGTCCAATGAAGTGAATTAGTTATGCAAATAATAATAATAATAAAACCTTGAGAGTATTTGCTTAGGAAGTTTTCAATATTCAGTATTTTGGGAAGTGTCAATGACGTACTGATGGGGTGGTCATAATCATCTGGCCACTCAGTGTAAATGGTGCCTATGAGGGAGGTGTGATGATTATTATCCTCAGTCCACAGATCAGGAGATCAAGGTTTGGGGAGTTTAAGTGACATCAGAAGGTCACACAATCAGTGAGGAAGATTTGCCCCCCAGGGGACATTTGGCAATTACTGGGGCATTTTTGGTAGTCCTGACTGGGTGGAGGAAGGTACTAATGGGGGAGCATGCTGCTGACATCTAGTGGATAAAGGACAAGGATGCTGTTCAAAATCTAATAATGCATGGGACGGCTCTCTCTACCAAAACAGAATGATCTGACCCAAAATATCAACAGTGCTAACGTTGCAAAATCCTCTACTCACATGATATTCTAGAAACTGCAGGTATTTGTAAAGTAGTTTAATATTTACAAAAGGCTTTTGACCATGTTCTCTCACTTGATCTTAAGACATTCCTCAGAAGTTCATTTCACAGATAAGTAGTGCTGCTCAGTGGTGATGTCTTATGTGGGGTGGCACTAGAGCCCATGGATCCTAAGGTCCATCCACCTTTGATGTGGGGCCACCTGTGCTACCTGGGAGATGCGATATGGCTGCCTCTTTCCAAGAAAGTTTATGTCATTACAAACTCTTCCCACAGCCTATGGAAACAATGGGGACCAAATGTTTATTATCTTCTCAGTGGCCTGATAGAGCCTCATAATATTGAGGTGTGTGAGGCGCCTTTCACATAAATAAGAGTTCTACAATTTATGCTTTACATCATTGAGTACATAGTGGCAAGCACACGATTTACTGCTTCCTTTTCTTCCTTCAGTAGCACTCAGTTCTGGCAAAGGGGAGGCATGATAGTTATTTATCTGATTTTTTAAAAAATCCCCGCCTGCAAGAGGATCTTCAGTTTTAAAGGAAGCCCAAGCATGTGGCCTTTGTAGTTCCAACCCCCTCCCTGGATTTTGCTTTTGTTTAACTACCTGCATACATCAGAGCTGAATAGTTGGGTGAGAACTTGGAGAGAATTGTGATGCCTTCTCGTTTTCCCACAGTGAACCAGGACTTCTCTGCAAGGCTTCCCTGGTCCTACAGGCCCCCTCTGGCCATTATGAGGGAGCGGGAGGACCAAGGGGAGAGTGAAGAAAGAACACAGCTCATCCGGAGGTGTAAGCACAATGTCTGCGATGTGCTCTGAGGATTATCATCGGACAGTCTCCAACCATAGGAACTCTCAAGGCACAAAACCGAGACTCCACCATTTGCTAGTCACCTATCTAACCTCTGCTTTCGCTTTCAACAATTTCCTGAAAAAAGTCGAATATTCTCAGAGAAAAGAATTATAAATTTGCCCAGCCGGCAGTGGCTCAGTGGTTGAGCATCGACTTATGAACCAGGAGGTCATGGCTGGATTCTGGTCAGGGCACATGCCCGGGTTGGAGGCTTAATCCCTAGGGCATGGGTGGGGGAGGTACAGGAGGCAATCAATCAATGATTCTCTCTCATCATCGATGTTTCTATCTCTAGCTCCCTCTCCCTTCCTCTCTGAAATCAATAAAAAATGCATTTTAAAAAGAATTACAAATGTAATCTTTAATAAAGCTTCACACTAGCAATAGACTAGATTAGACAATTCATGGGCTTTGCAAGCAAATGGGCCTCACTTCAAATCTGGTGCCTTCACTTAGAATGAGATTCAAAATGCATACAATTAAACATGGTTTAAAACTCGTGCGGATTAAGTGGCATTACACACGTGACAACGTGCCACTTCATTCTGTAACGTTAGCATAGACCAGTGGTTCTCAACCTTCTGGCCCTTTAAATACAGTTCCTCATGTTGTGACCCAACCATAAAATTATTTTCGTTGCTACTTCAGAACTGTAATGTTGCTACTGCTATGAATCATAATGTAAATATCTGATATGCAGGATGGTCTTAGGCGACCCCTGTGAAAGGGTCGTTCACCCGCCAAAGGGGTCGTGACCCACAGGTTGAGAACCGCTGGCATAGACAAATAGAGATCACAGATGTCAATGCCTTCTCCTCCCCCCAACCCTGGACATCGGAGAAAGAGTGGAACTCTCTCACTGAGAGCAAAGGTGGGTTCAGAGGAGGAGTTGGGAAGCCCTGCAGGCCCAGCTGAAGCCCCCCTGAGTGGGGCAGGTGGAGGGGGTCCTTGGGGAGGGTGTCTCTGACACTCGGCACAGGTCCTGCCTGGCTCCTCCATGCCTCTGCCTGAGCTCATTCTGACTAAATAAACCCTCGAGCCTCTATGGTATTCTTAGGGCACCAGGAAGGCATTGACAGGTACAGGGACCTGCTCCAAGCCTTCCCCCAGGTTCAGCTAAATAGGGTCCCTGCCTGGGAAACTTCTGCCCAGCCCCCAGGCGAGCCGGGCCTGCACAGCCCCTCCCAGCACCCCCGCCCCAACCCGGGCCTCCAAGGGCAGCAGCAGCCCCGTGCAGACAAGCATCGCTTGCCATGTATGCCATTTTAAGTCCGCACCATCTGTCCTGGGCCCTCATCATGAATTCATAATGAACATATGTGCGGTTGCATCTGTAAAAGGAAAGATGCAGGATTTTTGTGATCTAAGTTGAAGTAACTGCTGTGTGCAAGTAAGCATTGATTTGAAAGCTTTCTTTATTTTTGTTTTGTTTTCCTCCTAATACTTGAGAAACTATTTCTCACTGGTAAGTTTTAGTTCCGGGCTCAACCATTAAGCTTAGAGTGACCCAAAATGAGAGGCTCGGCTCCCTTCTCTAAGAATCAGTGTGGCTGCACGACCAAGGGTGATCCTGAGTAGGGGGGTGAAAGGAATAAGGAAAAGACAGACAAGAGAATAATAGCTGGGTCTCAGTGGGACGCCGCCTCCCTGAAGAGGAGACAAGGACAGTGCC
>NW_006299479.1:2302368-2308950 GCF_000327345.1 Myotis davidii
GGAAGAAGCTGGCATTTGAGTGGCAAATTGTTGGAGACAGAGCTGGCCTCCAGAGGCCTAGAATCCTAAAATGATAAGATATAAGCTTTGAAAGCTCGACAGCTGTTTTTAGGTGTGTGTGTGTGTGTGTGTGTGTGTGTGTGTGTAGGTACGTAGAGAGAGATATAGATGAATAGATGGGTGAATAGACAGATGATAAGATCATAGACATAGACCTGTGTTTTTGCACAGGAAAGATTGGAGGACCATAATTATAATCTTAATAATAATTACCTCTGAGAAAGGGCCAGGAGAAAGTTTACAAAAATAACCTGAATAGGGGCCATATGAAGACCCTGGAGATCAATGTTCTCGACAGTTGGGAGTTTAACACACAGAGGAATGTGACGATGGAGGTTCTCTGCTCCTGGCAGATGGCCCCGGAGACATTGCAGAATGCCCTGGGTTTATTTGTACACACGTGAGCCAGGTTAGGTTAAAAGGAAACTGGTTTTGAAATGTGGACAACTGACTTCACCACCTGACTCACCAGCCTCTCGTGAGGGTACAATCACTTAGGAAAACACTGGTTATCCTGTTCTACTGGCAGGCAGAGGGCTAGGACCATGGCCGGGACACAGACCCATTATCCTTTGTCAGCAACAGTCATCAGGACGTGCAAGAATCCAGAAAACACTGTATGCAGGGCCGTAGAGCTGGTGAATCCTACCTGAGCCCTAGAGTGGGAGACGTTTGCCCCCTGAAAGCAGGTGGAAAAAGATCCCATGTACCACATGGGGTGGAGTGAATGAGCTTAACACTTTAGTCAGTTGCTGCTGCCCCTAAAAGCAGAGAAAAAGCGTAGGGCCACCTGGTGAATGGTGATTGCTAGTTCTCCATCTGGCAACAGATCAGGCTCAGATGCCTTTGTTCCCAGAAGAGGGAACAGTAGACAACTAGCAATGCTCAGCTAATCCAAGCTCTGCCTAGCGAGGTGCTCTGGGCACCTGCTAGCACAGAGTAGCATCGATAGCCAAGGCCTGACGCTTGGACAATGCACCAAGGCCACTGCCTATAGAGTTTGGAGGCATACCCAGATCCATGAGGTAGCAACAGTGCTAGACAGACCAGGAGTTGAGTGGGGACTGATCCACAAAGAGAGGCAGTGACATATGTTAGAGCTTTGAGGTCTCTGATTCCTCCTCTCTTGTCCTCACCAGAGACCTGGTCAATGGACACACAGATGACCATCCCTGTGAGACCTAAATAGCCAGCACCCTTATTAACCTGGGTAATGACTCCTTCACCCCCAAATACAAGGCTTTGGGGAAACTCCATTGTACAAGATAGCTTTTTCCTTTTTTTTTGTTTTTTGAGGTCAAAAAGCAGCCTACTTCCCACCCTATATGTGCACCTTGTCCAGGTGTGCCTGCCTTGAATAGGTGGGAAATCAAAGCCCCTCTCCCACCGAATCTGAGAAGACCACGATCACAGACAAGGATGCCGTGGACTTATCCCTACCGTGTGGGTGTGCAACTCCACCCACTAGCACAAATGACCACACAGACCCCCACCCCTGGATGTTTGGCTTGGCGACTTCTCCTGCAGGGAGGAAGGGAACGAACACAGAATTGGAAGCGGTTTCTCCAACATTTCTGTGGGGTGGGAGAGTCGGCAAATGTTCTCCCCTCTCCGGAAATGCAACGCAGCGTGATCACTTCCCCTTTGCAACATGGTCACCCCAACCATGGGCCATGAAGCGCATCGGGGTCCACTGCAGCGGTTCTCAACCTGTGGGTCGTGAACAATGAAAATACATCCTGCATATCAGATATTTACATGATGATTCATAACAGTAGCAACATTACAGTTATGAAGTAGCAACGAAAATCATTTTATGGTTGGGGGTCACCACAACATGAGGAACTATATTAAAGGGTCGCGGCATGAGGAAGGTTGAGAGCCACTGAAGTGTTCTTTCCTGCAGGGCCCCCCTGGGAAGGGGGTGCTGAGGACACTTGGCTGCTTGCAGAGCTGTTTCAGGACCCAGTGCACTCTGACCTCCCCTTCTAGCTTGAACCCCCTTGCCTCCCTCATAAGTGTGTTCTCGCTGTGCAGCCAGGACAAGGCGAGCAGGCTGGAGGAGCTGCAGCCCAGCCAGCAGAGGAGACTGAGGGTTCTGAGTCCCTCTGATTTCCTTGGGAACCAACTCGAAGGTTAATTTTGGGAAGACCTCTTGATATGCACACCTGTGCGCACACGAAAGCTGCCTCATCTTTAACTTTTTTAACTGAAACTTGGGTGACGGTGCCACAGCTGCGCCTCAGAGATCCTCTATTTCAATCCTCCGCCCTATTTATAGATAAGAGAATTGAATCCTCAAAGGTGCGGCTTTCTAATCCCTGTGGAGTGTTTTTCCTACTGCCTCCATTTCTCCCCTCCTCTCTCTCGCTCTTATTACCTTCTGGTCTGTGATTTCCCATTTTTAAGAGATAAAGTCTTACTTATTCCTCAGTGTTGCCAGGTTTTAAGTCCTCAAGTTCCTCCTTCCCTACTTTGCAGTATTCCTCCTGACTTGGGGATGAGGGGGTGGTTCTGATGAACTAGGGGTGGGGCAGTGGGGAAAGAGGATGAGATCTGACTATTTTCCTTCAATCACACTTTAAATTCTTGCCCGACTGGCATGGCTCAGTGGTTGAGCATCGACCTATGATTTTCACTATTCCTCCTGACTTGGGGAGGAGGGGGGGTTCTGATGAACTAGGGGTGGGGCGGTGGGGAGAGAGGATGAAATCTGACTATTTTCCCTCAATCACATTTTAAAATTCTTGCCCGGCTGGCATGGCTCAGTGGTTGAGCATCGACCTATGAACCAGGAGGTCATGGTTCAATGATTCCCAGTTACTGGTCCTAGCCGGTTTAGCTCAGTGGATAGAGCATTGGCCTGCAGACTGAAGGGCCCCAGGTTGGATTCCGGTCAAGGGCACATGCCTAGATTGCGGGTTCGATCCCCAGTGGGGGGTGAGCAGGAGGCAGCTGATCAACGATGCTCTCTCATCATTGATGTTTCTATCTCTCTTCCCCTCTCCTTTCCTCTCTGAAGTCAATAAAAATATTTTTTTAAAATTTCACTAGAAGAAGCCCTGAATTGGGTGCTTTCTTATCTAACTCCACTGCCTCCAGCTCCCTCCCTCCACACCACATGCATACCTGGCCCAGTCACACCTGTTGACTGATCTTTGTGACTCCCCATTGGGACCCAGATACCTGACTCCTGAGCTCTGCAGACATAATTCAGTAACAGTAGGCATATTGTCTAATGTATGCTTTGTTCCTGCTAATATAACAAATGAACACAAGCAAATTCTGGGTCATCAGGATGCTCACCTTGTCGGAGAATATTGCCAAGCAATTAAAGTGTTTGCGCTTGAGTTTGTGTTTACAATAGTAACGGTGACAAGTTGTACTTCCCGAATACGGAAAGTTAATGAGGAAAGAACAGAGGCCGACCAAATACATAAATTATGCTCTCTTTCAAAGTGAAGGTCAAATGACCTCAATGTTCACTGTATGAATAAAGATTTTCCAGTGGCTTGAACAGAGATAGGGTGGGAGAATTGAGTCATCGCACTGCACTGTAATAGAAGTAGGACAAACAAGAAAAAGCCCGCATTGTGGCGGTCAGCAACGCACACAGACTGCAGTTAGGCAACCGACATGGTGCGCCAGATTAGACTGTGCTGTAAATTTTTATTCTATTGCCTTTTTGTTCCATGCGTATTTATTTATACATTTCTGTTTTTTTTTTTGTTGTTGTTTTTTTTTAGTTTTCCTAGACAGAGAGGGAGAGCATTCTTTACTAGATCTGTACATTTTTTAAAATATATTTTTATTGATTTCAGAGAGGGAGAGAGAGAGGAAGATAGAAACATCATTGATGAGAGAGAACCATTGATTAGCTGCCTCCTGCATGTCCCACACTGGGGACTGCGCCAGCAACCCGGGCATGTGCCGTGACCAGGAATCGAACCATGACCTGCTGGTTCCTAGGTTGATGCTCAACCACTGGGCCATGCTGGCCTGGCAATGTCTGTATATTGAAAAAGCTATATCATGATAAAAAGATTTTAGTCAACATTGAGAGTTGACTTGGCTTGACCTGCTCTCTCTCCCCACCACCCTATGACTATCTCAGAGCCTCACCGTTGGCCCAATCACTTAGAAACCAGAGGACAGAGGAATCTGGCCATTGCAATGCACAAAGGAACCCTCCTGGGCCTCACAGTGAGGCCAAGAAGGGTGGAGATTGGGAGAGGGAAGGAGGGAATTGTTAGGTAAAATGTCCCCAGGTTCTTAGTGTGACCTGTACCATCTCAGGTTGAGCTGACCACCAGTTCAACCAGGAAGGGAGGGCATATCACCTGCAGGGAATGTTCTCGCATGTGTAAGTGAGCCAATTAGGTTGTTTACTGCTTCTGATTATACTGCACTCACAGCAGGTGCCACTCACTACAAGCACCTGTGTTATCACGTACCACTTGCTACATATAATAAGCCCCATCCCCTTCCGGGTGGGGAAATCCACCATCACTCTGCCGCCCAAGACACTGCTTTGTCCGTGAATTCCCTTAATAAACACTTTTAAAAGAATATTTGCAATGGGAAACGTTAATGTCAAGTGAAACTATTTATCCTATGATTTATGTTTCTAAAGTGATTCTAGAAACTCTTTTAAACCACAAACTGTAGAGAACACACTGAGCAAACATTTCATACTTCTGTTCTTCTATATGAGAATGTTTCCTTCAGACACCAAAGAATTATTGAGACTACATATTTTTAAGAACTAGCTATACATATAACACCAAAGGCACGTAAGCGTACTTATGAGTACGTAAACTTATGAATTTACTTAGCTGTGATTAAATACATTTTTCAAAATGTCATTCAAGTTGTGACACTAACTTCAATATATATTTTTTAATTTCACACTTTGTTTTTTATTAAATTTATTGGGGTGACGTTGGTTAGTGACATTATATGAATTTCAAGTGTACAATTCTATAATACATCATCTATATATTGTATTGTGTGTTTTCCACCCAAAGTCCGATCTCCTTCCATCACCATATATTTGACCCTACCCCTTACAACTTCTACCTTCTTCCCCTGCCCCTCTGATGACCACCATCCTGTTGTCTGTGCCTAGAAATTTTATTTGTTTTTCTTGTTTGTTTCTTGGTTATTTTCTGGTTATATACCACATATGAATTAAATCATATGCTTCTTTACTTTTCCCACCTGACTTATATGTGCTTAGCATGATATTTTCAAGATCCATCCATGTTGCAGCACATGTCAGAATTGATGCAACGATTGTATAGATCAGTGATGGCGAACCTTTTGAGCTCGGCGTGTCAGCATTTTGAAAACCCCGAACTCAACTCTGGTGCCGTGTCACATATAGAAATTTTTTGATCTTTGCAACCATAGTAAAACAAAGACTTATATTTTTGATATTTATTTTACATATTTAAATGCCATTTAACAAAGAAAAATCAACCCTAAAAATGAGTTCACGTGTCACCTCTGACATGCGTGTCATAGGTTCGCCATCACTGGTATAGATGTACCACATCTTCTTTATCCAACCATCTATAGAAAGATATTTCCATCATTTCCATGTCTTGGCCACTGTGAATATATGAACCTAGGGGTGCATATATCTTGACCAATAAATGTTTTCAAATTTTTCAGTAGATTTGCAAAAAAGCAATTGCTGGGTCATATAACTTGATTCTTAATTTTTGAAAAATCTCCATTCTGTTTTCTATAGTGGCTACACTAGTTTACATCCCCTCCTGCAGTGAATAAGGGTTCCTTTTTCTCCACAACTACTCCAACACATGTTAACTTGTCTTGTTGATATAGCCAATCTAACAGATGTGAGGTAGTATCTATTGTAGCTTTGATAATAGCTAATGAGTTACCAACCATCTATAGAAAGATATTTCCATCATTTCCATGTCTTGGCCACTGTGAATATATGAACCTAGGGGTGCATATATCTTGACCAATAAATGTTTTCAAATTTTTCAGTAGATTTGCAAAAAAGGAATTGCTGGGTCATATAACTCGATTCTTAATTTTTGAAAAATCGCCATTCTGTTTTCTATAGTGGCTACACTAGTTTACATCCCCTCCTGCAGTAAATGAGGGTTCCTTTTTCTCCACAACTACTCCAAAACATGTTAACTTGTCGTGTTGATATAGCCATTCTAACAGGTGTGAGGTGGCATCTATTGTAGCTTTGATAATAGCTAATGAGTTAAGCATCTTTTCATATATCTGTTGGCCACTTGTATGTCTTCTTGGGTGAAATGTCTCTTCAGGTTTTCTGCCCATTTTTTAATTGAATTGTTTGTTTTTTGTTTTGAGTGTATGAGTTCTTTGCATATTTTGTATATTAATCCCTTATAGGAGGTGTTGATTGAAAATGTCTTTTCCCATTTGCTTGGTTGCTTTTTGGTTTTGTTGATTTTTTTTTCTATGTAGAAGCTTTTTACTTTAATAGAATCCCATTCATTTATTTTTGCTTTTGCT
>NW_006299479.1:2309260-2309650 GCF_000327345.1 Myotis davidii
TTTGTGTCTACAGTTTCTTTTATTTATATCTTATAGTTTTCAGTGTATAAGTCCTTCACAGTCTTTGGTAAGTTTATTCCTAGACATTTTATTATTTTTTGTTTTAATTACAAAAGGATTTGTTTTTTCTTTTCATTTATTTTTCTGAAATTTCCCTGGTAATGTGTAGAAATGCAATGGATTTTTGTGCATTGATTTTATATCTTGCAACATTGCAATATTTGTTTAGTGTTACTAATAGTTTTTTGATGGAGTCTTTAGGCTTTTTTATGTACAATATCATGTCATCTGCAAATAAGGACAGTTTTACTTCTTCTTTTCCAATTTGGATGCCTTTTATTTCTTCTTCTTGTCTAATAGCTTTGGCTAGCACATCCAGTATTATGTTGA
>NW_006299479.1:2309725-2341928 GCF_000327345.1 Myotis davidii
CTATATCCTATAGTTTTCAGTGTATATGTCCTTCACAGTCTTTGGCAAGTTTATTCCTAGACATTTTATTATTTTTTGTTTTAATTGCAAAAGGATTTGTTTTTTCTTTTCATTTATTTTTCTGAAATTTTCCTGGTAATGTGTAGAAATGCAATGGGTGTTTGTGCATTGATTCTATATCTTGCAACATTACAATATTTGTTTATTGTTACTAATAGTTTTTGATAGAGTCTTTAGGCTTTTCTATATAAAAAAATTATGTCATCTGCCAAAAGTGACAATTTTACTTCTTTGTTTCCAATTTGAATACCTTTTATTTCTTTCTCTTGTCGGATTGCTTGGGCTAGGACTGTGAGTATTATGGTGAATAACAGGGGTGAAAGTGGACAGCATTGTATTGGTCCTGATCTTAGAGAAAAAGCTTTCAATTTTTCAGTATTGAGTAATTCTGGAATTGCCAGCCTCTTTCTTCAGTTTTGGGTTTTGAGACATTTTCACAACAGAATGAAGAATAACCATAATAATGGGGATTTTTATCTTTTCTTTTAAAAGTGGAACATCCATTATTCATGTCTTAGAAACACTGCCCTGAAAGCTAAAATATATAACATAGAGCCCAAGACTCTCCATTGGCTGGACTTGGCCTACCTCCCCATCCTAACTTCTAACCATGTGAAATCACTAATAATTTTCATAATCAAAGCAATTAAGAGAGGCTGTTACATGATAGAATTCAATTAGTACTTGGAAGGAAGAGAGAGAAGTAGAGAGGAAGGGAGGGAGGAAGGAAGGAAGAGGTAAATGAGACCATATGCATATCTAAGTTCTACTATGATTTTGGGAAATTTATGGCTTCTCTGGGCCTCAACATTATTCTAATAAAATGAAGAAAATAATATCAAGGTTCTCATGGATCTTGAGAGAACCACACGGGGAAAGAGCAGTGCAAGCCCAGGAGCTGACTTCACTCACCGTTGAAGATCAGTAAGAGTGTTACTGTGTCCAGTCATCCATGGTGTCCACATAGCCACTGTCTTTCAGGAACTGGAACCATGTGGAACTCTGATCCAGCTGGTTTTCTAGACCTACTTCTGGGCCTAATATAACAATTCTGTGGCTCCCATGGGCCAATCTGCCCACGGGGGCTTGTGTTTCCCTCTAGGAAAGAATATGTGGCTTCCTTCTTAGCTGAGTGGCAGGAGAGGAAGTGAGGTGTTAAAGATATATAGATGGAAACGTGTGTTTTCCCTGCTGTAGAATGAAAAACTAGGAGATATCTTTTTCTTCAGATGACTGACAGTGGGTGGGTGGATGGATGGATGGATGGATGGATGGATAGATTTTCTTTAGCCAATGAAAATGCTTCTTCTATGACTAGTTCCCCTGCTACCCAACTAATTCTATCCATGGAGGGAAATTCCAGGCTAGTATAGAAACCAAAGGAATATCTGGCTGTGTGGGAAGAAAGAGAAAGTTGTCAATAATTGCTTCCTACGAACAAGTCATATCAACGCAACTATTAAACTCTTATCTACAAGGTTATTCACTAGTCAAATAGAATATCCCAACAACAACCCAAACCAGACTAAAACAAATTGAAAACAAGTATTATAAGAAGTTCAAAGTTTTTTTTTTTAATCAGTTTTGGCTTTCCACACAACTTCCTGATGTCCGATGGACCTCTGCTCACTGATGCATTTCTGCCTCAAAGTCCAAAATGAACATCAAGTGTCAGGAAGTTGATAGAAAGGGATTTATATGCTCCCAAGCTTCCTCTGCTGGAGACAAGCCAATTTTGTGAATTTCTGTTGCAATGAGGCAATTCTGTAAATGCGAATGTTATTTTTTCGTAGACTCACAGATGACATCTCAAACTCTTTGCAGTGTCATAGTAGGAAGCTTACTAGTTTAAAGAACTTAAATTTCCGATGTGTGCACTTTACAGATGAGCCAACAAGTCTAGCAGTGGCTCCTGTTGGCTAGGTGTTTCTCTGCAGCCCAGTTTTATGTAATGTTGTAAATGACAAGAGGAGGGGAATAAACCATCTGAACAAAGAAGGTAGAGTCAAGGACTCTCCAGGGATGGAGAAAACTCCTCTAATGCCAAGATGTATGAGGTTCCTGCTTTTAAATCTCCAATTTTCCTATGTCTTCTTTGAAATGTAATGTGTAAAATCCTAATAAAAACAGGGGAAGCTTTTGTGGAAAGATTACTTTAAACTTTTACAATATCTTAGTACCCTGATTTCCTTCCCACTGGAGTATCTCATTGTTGATTCACCTGCGGCTTGCGATTCAGTGTGTCTTTCAGATCTTCCCTTTGATATGTCCCAGTCTCCCCATATCTCATATTTAGATTTGGGTTTTCTAGCATTAAGCAGACTACTTTGTACTTTTTTACATTGAGCTCTACTACAACGTGTCAAGGTCATTTAAATGACTTGGCAGGGTCATATCGAATGTTCTCTTTCTTTGCAATGAGGCACATGTTTGGATTATTTTTACATTTTCCCAGTCTGTACTTGAGACCTGCAATAACATGACTCTCATCTAGGGCCTCTCTCTGAAATGTCACTTGAAATGCACCTCTGGTCTGCTCACAGGTTGACAGCAATCGCCTTTATGGTGTGGTCTTAAAAAGAATCATTCATCCAAAATGACAATCAACATCATACCTTTCAAGCCCATAGTTTAAAAAAATCATTTACAGAATTTTAAGAAAGCCTGGTGGAGGTTAAGACGGGTTGTTGTCTACTTCAACGAAGAGTCAGAACCGGAAAGCATCTTGGTCTCGAAGCCTCATTTGTGGTCCATGGACAAAGCAACATCAGCAGCAACTGGCAGCTTCTTAGAAATGCAGTCACAAGCCCCAGCTCAGACCTCCCAAATAACACCTGCACTTAACAATATCTGGCTGATCCATATGCACATTGAGGCTTGAGAACCAGTGCGCTGGGTGATTTATTTTCTGATAAAGTATGCTTTATCACCTATGCTTTCCTAGGTGATTTTAAATTGATAGGATAATGATTTGCCTTATGATTGCCCAGATATTGATGGGCCAGCAATTTTCAGGGTAATCATTTTTCAAGAATATCACCCCGTGTGCCCTCTACCAATCCTCAAAGAATTTTCTACTCCTGCATGATTTCGTGATGGAAATTCTTAGAAATTGGATTAGCACCTCAATATATTTCAAACTTCACTCCTCACTCTTCTCGCACACTTTGAATACTCTAACAGGTTACATAAAGGAAAAGTAGATGCTTGACTTTAAAATTTTTTATTGGTTTTTAGAAAGAGAGAAAGGGAGAGGGAGAGAGAGGAACATAGATATGAGAGTGAAACATTGATCGGCTGTTTCCTGTACCCCATTTACCAGGGATCAGGTCTGCAATCTGAGCCTGTGTCCTGAATATCAACCTTTTGGTGCACAGGACGAAGCCCAACTGAGTGACCCACAGTGACCAGGGAAGATTATTTACTTCCTTTTTTAAAAAATTCTTTATTAGTTAAGGTATTACAAATGTGTCCTATCCCCCCATTAACTCCCTTCCTCCCCCCGCCCCCACTCATGCTCTCATCCCCCTGTTGTCCATGTCCATTGGTTTGGCTTATATACATGTATACAAGTCCTTTGGTTGATCTCTTCCCCTTGCCCCCTCCCTCCCCTACTTTCCCCCTGGGGATTAATAGTCTGATCGCTTTTTACATATTCTTTTACTGCTGAAGAACATTATGTGTAATTGACTTTCTTAACATGGGTATCAAGTGGCAAATTCTCAACTGATTGACCATTGTAATGCTTAAGGAAAATATAAGTATAGAAATACCTACTCACATTTATACACATAGCAAGTTGATTCAGGTGACACTGACTCTTGGAAGCTGTTGTCTGCTCTCATGGGCAATCACATTGCTTCTCTGAGCCAATGGGCTTCGTGTAGAAAATGTGGTTTTGGAGATAGAGCTCAGTTGCCATATGAACTCTATTAATAATTATGTGATTATTGGCATGTTGCTTAATCTCTCTCCATTTCAGATTTACCATGTGTAAAACAGAAATAATGATAGGACCTCTCTCATATACTTACAAAAATAAAATAAAATAGTACATGAAAAAGCACTTTTCTGAGACATATGGCCTATTCAATAAATAATTGTTATTGTTGTTTTTGTTATAAGGATAATCAAATATTATCAAAGTTTCTGAGAACTCAGCCCCCCCCCCACATCTATTCAATATTTTGTCCCCAGTGCCTATCATATAGTGAGAGCTCATTAAAATAGGTTTAACTCCTGAATAAATAAATTGATGAATGGATGGATAGATTCGGTTTTCCTAATCTATAAAATGAGATAGTTGAATGAAATTATGACCAAGTTCTCTTGAAATGTTGACCTATATGATATATAATTTCTGATTAGCACTGATTTCCAGATATGTCTCAACCTTAAAACCCAGAAGGCAGGCACATTCAGGAGGAACATTGTGCTGTGTGTCTGGGATAAAGTTAGAAGTTTACTAGGGGGAGCCAGGGGACAAAATGGTGATAGTCCGGGCGGCACGTCCAGCCAGTCATTCTGGCTGTGGATGTCATCCATTGTTGCTTTCAGCAAACCAGGGATCCAGAAAATAGGGAAGTGCTAATGACCCCAAGGAAAAAGCAGCCTATCTATTTTCATACGCACACCTAGAAGAAATTACACCTTCCTGACAACTTGATTTAGATGAAATGTCAAGAGAAAAAGAATGTGCTCAATTTTTCAACAGGGAGCAAAAAAAAAAAAAAAAAATCCAGTCGGAGACTCAGTCAGGTGTTGGGGGTGAGTGTTTCTTGAGATTAAGTTGATGATGCCCTGTGTTTAACAGCCCCTTGACTTTGGTTTGTATAAAAATAGTTTTCTTCACAGGTTCAACCATTTGTAATCATTGTCCATGACTGGGATCTGATCCTGTACAGAGCAAAAGCTTGGAAAAGTGTTCTTCAACAGAATTAAGTCATTAAACCCTCATTGATATCCTGATGGGAGCAAACACAGTGACTCATGTATAATGAAGGCTAGACAAATATTCATGAAATGGGTGAAAATGATGACAGCAATGGTGGTGGTGGTGATGATGATGATGATGATATGAGCAAAAAATATTAATTAAAGGTGACTGTCAGGCCTTATTCTTAGATTCTTTATATGGGTTATCTCATTGAATCTACTCAGTAAACTAGCAGTTATTCTCTTCCCTTAGCACAGTGGTTCTCAACCTTTTGGCCCTTTAAATACAGTTCCTCATGTTGTGACCCAACCATAAAATTATTTTCATTGCTACTTCATAACTATAATGTTGCTACTGGTATGAATCATAATGTAAATATCTGATACGCAGGATGGTCTTAGGCAACCCCTGTGAAAGGGCCGTTCGACTGCCAAAGGGGTTGCGACCCACAGGTTGAGAACCGCTGCCTTAGCAGATTACAGAGTTGAGGCTCAGAGACCCTGAGTTACCTACTTAAAGTCACACACATAAGAGCTATTTTTAACCAGGACTTCTTCAAAAAAAGTATTAAGAACTATAATAGTTACTGTGATAGCTAATCAACTTGACTGGGCCAGGTGGTGTCCAAATGAGATGGTATTTCTCGGGGGAGAGGGGGTCCAGTGTAAGGATGTTGTCCAGTGAGTTAGCATGCAATCCTGTGGATTCTGTGAAGTAGATTCTCCTCCCCCGTGTGGGTGGGCATCATCCAACCCATCCAAGGGCCTGAATAGAACCACAGGTGAGCAAGGAGGAGTTTGCTCCATGTTTCCTGCCTCACTGCTGAGCTGGGACACCCCATCTGTCTTCTCTGGCCCTCGCACTAGCATTTACACCATCAGCATCCATGGTTCTCAGGACTTCAGACTTGGGCTGGAATTTCACCACCAGTTTTCCCAAGTCTCTGACTTGCAGGTAGATGGGAGATTATAGGACTTCCCAGCCCCCGTGATTGCAGGAACCAACTCCTCATATTGAACTATCTATAATATATACTCACATATTTATGCTAATAAGGAATTCCATTGGGTGGCTCTGTCCTCTGGAGAACCCTGACTAATAACAATTACCTAACTTACCTCCTTCCTCTATAATATTAGAACTATGAGGCCTCTACAGAAAACTTTTAGACTTATTTCTTCTTTATATTGCCCCCGCCCTTTCCAAAATGAGTCTTTTAAGGGCCACTTAATGAAAGGACATGTGTGGTTAATTCTGACCAGAGCGGAACTAAAAGGACATCCCCTGCTGAGCAGACATAGGTGTTTGATGCCCACTGAGTCCTGGCTGAGTCAAGTGCTTTCAACTTCCTTTAAAGGATTCACTCCCACAGGATTCTATTTAAAGCCCCGAAGACATTCACAGAAGCAGACCACATGGAGCAGCACCACATCCACTGAGGATGGTAGGAGATGAGCAAGTTCCTCGCTCATCCCACACGTCAAGTGGACGGGGTGAGTCGTGTTGCAGAGTGCGGACACCCAAAAGCAGTGGGCCTATCTTCTCCAAGACACATGGTGACCTCTGGTCAAAGGCTAAGATGGGCGGTTCCAATAAGCTTCAGGCTGACTAACTGGGAAAAGGGAGAGGAAATAACCAAATACAGTGGGGCCTTGACTTACGAGTTTAATTCGTTCCGTGATGGAGCTCATAACTCAAATTACTCGTATGTCAAATCATTAAAGTGAATGAGTGAGACAAGTGATGCTGGGCTGATGTTGTGGCATTCACTGCGACGTTCGCTGCACCAACTAGCGGTGGGGTATCTGAAGCTGGCTGGTAACCCAAATTTTAGCTCGCAACTCAAAGCAAAAATCGGCCGAGAGACGGCTCGTATCTCGAAAAACTCGTTAGTCGGGACACTCGTAAGTCAAGGCCCCATTGTAATACCCTGGGTTGTGGCACAAGTGATGGATGTGATGCTGAGAAAGCAGGTGACAGGATTCTAGACTATCCAAGCCCCACAGCAGCTCAGCGCCCCCTCTGGAATGGTCCTCTGGGATTCAGAGGCAAGCAAAACCAGGACAATTTGGGGGTTCGTTAAATAGTATGGGTGCATTTCTATGAAAGTTCTTAACACATGGATGAAGGGTAGGGTTTCAGTGTTTCGTCTGACCTTTGACTTCCCCCGGCCTTCCCAGCACTGCCATAGTCCAGTGTCTCACTTGGCCATGGGCATACTTCTAGTCGGGGTACCATTTTTTCGGCACTCTTAATTTCCTCAGCCATTTCTCCTTGCACTTTCCAAACACTAACACAGCGCCTGGCCTTACACTTTGTGGGTGCTCAAGAAACATTCCTGGTGGGGCGGTGATGTGGCAAGTCATTATGTCTCTGGCACCTAGCACATGGTTAGTAAATGCTGATTGAAATGGAATGGGTGTGTGTGTGTGGGGGGGAGTGCTTACAGAAGGTTGCTTTTGAAGCTCAGTGAGTTCAGTTGCTTGGTTTCAGTAGCTGTTGTGCCCTGGCAAGAAGGCATCCATTTTCAAATGTGAAACATAAATCCCATTTAATTAGTGACATGAACTCGATGGCCACAGCTGCTGCTTCTTGCCGTGGCCAAGGGCCTGAGGGGGAATAGCAACAGTGAGCAGAAAATGAATCAAACGGGCAGGGAGCAAAGAGCGGTGGGCACAGATGGGCGCTGCAGACCTTTTCCTACTCGACTGATTCTGACCCATGGAAGGGACATTAGAAACGCAGAGACACATACCTTTGGGCACATTGGCCTTTAGATTTTCTCCAGGAGGGTCTTAGGAGCCCAGGGAATTTCATGTTTTTTTATCCTCTCAAAGGGGTGCAAATATGCAAAGAGAAGCTATGAATACTATAGAAGACCAAACATAGACTTTGCAATAAAAAGACTGAGCTTAACATTTGATTCCACCTGTTACCACTAGCCTCGTGCCTTTAAATAACTCCCTCTATGGCATCGAGCCTTGGTTTTCTAATCTGTTAAATGGGAATGACAATTCTGGCCTTGCCTACCTTAATGGTATATTGTATATATATGGCATATGTTGAGCTTATAAAATGTATACACACTTTAACAGCTGATAGCTCAATTTTGAAAATAAAATGTATTTTAATAAACACTGCCTTTATGATTATTCAGTTTGTGTATACATTTGTGGGACACCTTATAACAGTGGTTCTCAACCTTCCTAATGCCGCGACCCTTTAATACAGTTCCTCATGTTGTGGTGACCCCCAACCATAAAATTATTTTCGTTGCTACTTCATAACTGTAATTTTGCTACTGTTATGAATCGTAATGTAAATATCTGATATACAGGATGTATTTTCATTGTTACAAATTGAACGTAATTAAAGCATAGTGATGAATCACAAAAACAATTTGTATTTGCATATGTGTTTTCCAATGGTCTTAGGCGACCCCTGTGAAAGGGTCATTCGACCCCCAAAGGGGTCGCGACCCACAGGTTGAGAACTGCTGCCTTATATAGATATATAGGTATATAGATATATAGATAGATAGATAGATAGATATAGAGGTATAGAGGTATAGATATATAGATATAGACATATAAATATGTGTTGAATAACGAGTAAAGTATCATATAAGTAAGTGCAGATGAATTAACAATTACCAAAAAGGGCCATGACCTACTAGCCCATTAAGAACCATTTTTGCTCAATAGTGTCATCTACTTCTCCCAATACCTCTGTGCAGTTAGCACTATACTCCCACTGCAGGGGAGAAAACTGAAGATAGTTGTGATATTTGTCAGAGCTCACCCATCTGGATTTGCAATGTCTTTCCTATCTTTGACATTTCATTTATTTCTTGTCCCTGTTTGAGTGTAAATGGAACCACTGGCCTGACTCTAATTCTCCATGGTTCACAAAGGGGCGGACAGCTCTAAACTGCAGTGTAGCCACCGCCCTCTGAACTACCAGATTCGGGCCTGATCCCTGCAGCCTGTTATTCCACATGCTTTATTGAGGCTCTTGGAAGATCTGAAATGCGTTAGTGGCAGCATCTTCCTTCATGGAGCTTGTGTTCTGGAAAGAGAGATACACTGGGGAAAAATTGTTCATAATATCAGAATCAGAGACAGATGACAACAACCTGTGGTAGGGAACATTTACAATGTTTATTACACACGGAACTCTCTTCTAAGCGTTTTCCATGGACTGGCTGTGGGAATAAATGAGGGCCACCCAAATGGGAGAAAGCCATTTTCCCCGAGCTTGCTTTGGCAAGGGAGTCGGTCACTATCTCTGCAGGCAGAGGAGAGGAAATGCATAAAGGCCAAAAAAGGGAAGCTTCCGGTGGCCCCTGGGTGGGGGCTATTGTCACCAGCAAACAGGAGGCAGTGGGACACCCTATGTGACTAGTCAAGGGAGCGTACTTGACTTTCTCCAGTTATTCCTAGCTTGGGAGCAGGGCAAGATCAGGGCCTCCTGAGTTATTAATTAGGTCTCGATCACTGGGGGCTGTGGTTTGGTTTCCTGGACTGGTCACTGCTGATTGTGGGAAATTCTGTTTTTATAAATCGTCTGGTCATTGTCCATTTGTATATTTAGTTCCTCATAATTCACTTCAACCTTACAACAACCATAAAGCATAGACAGTGTGTTAATCGGAAGAAACTGAGTCGTGGAAACATTAATTAACCTGCCCAGAAACACAAAGCTAGTGAGAGGCAGAACTTTGATTCTAACCCATTTATTCCAGAACTCACTGCACTAGGACAGTTCAACAGGAAAAGATCAACAGCATGAAAGCAAATGGGCAAAGAATTTGAGGCAGAATTTACAAAAGAATAAAATAAAATAAATGAAATAACTCAGTATAAAAATGGACATTCAGACTCAATCAAATGAAGGGAAATAGAATATAAATTACTATCAATACCCATATTATTTACCTATCCGATTGGCAAATACCCGAAAGTTTGATGATATACATTGTGGGTGACCTTCTCCATTGAAAATATTCTGTGAAGGGTAATTTGACAATATCTATCAAAATTACAGATACCCCTTCGTAACCCAACAATTTTATTCCTACATATTTATTAGACTGATATAAACCCGAGTGAAATAGCATACATCCATACAAAATATTCATTGTCACATTTATAAGACCAACCACTGGAAACGACCTAAATGACCATCAACAGAGGACTGGTATGCCCACACGGAGGGGTATTACACCACATCCACCACTCACCGTCCAAGATGCTTCACATGTACTAGCTCATTTAATCCGGGTACCATTCCCATGAGATGGAGGCTCTCACCATACCAACTGACCAGGTACTAAGAGGTTATGTTGCCCAATGTCAACAGATAGAACTTGGACTCAGCAGTCTGGACCCAAAATTTGTTCTGAGCAGTGTTATGCTGACTACTCCACAGCTGTTTAAAAAAAAATGATGTGCTTCTTTGTCTCAGTATATAATAATCTCCAAGATATATAGTGAGAAAAAAAGGACAAGCTACAGAATGGTATGTATGTGTGCTAATTATATGTAATATAAATAAATATTAATATGTATATCTTGAATATGTATAGAATATATTCAGGAAGATACACAACTTGGGAGGGGAACCGAAGTACAGGGATGGAAAAGAGGTATTTTTGCTCCCCATCCCCCCAAAAAAGCTTATTTTTTTAAATTTTGGACCACCGACATAAACATAATTATAGACTTTAAATCAGGTTATATCAGGTTCCTGCTGGAAATCCTTTAACTGCTTCCTGTTGCACTTAGAACAACCCACTCTAGACCCCATAGCACAGTGAGCAAGGTCCCGCTTGGTCTGTGCCTTCTCCCTGTGGAGTGTCCAACTTTCCCTCTGGCTTGTTCTTCCCAGCTTCTTAGGCCTTGCTGTTTCCCACCTCAGGGCCTTTGCACTCTCTGTTCCTTCTGCTGAGTGTCTCTTTTCCATGTCCTGTGACTGCTTGGCTGCTTCTTATCCCATACACATTGACTTGGTTGTCCAGGCGCACACATTTAAAGATGTTTCCCCCGTTCCCATTATGTATCACAGTTCCCTGTTTTTGTTTTTGTTTTTTTTTTGAGTAGCATTACTCACAAGCTCTGTTTATTTGTACTCTACATCAAAATAATGCCCTTAGAACATTTGTCATTCCTTTTACCAGAATGGGAATTTATTTGTCATTTTTACATGATAATGCCAGCACAGTGCTTGGCAAATGGTAGCAATTTAATAAACATTTATTTACTTGTTTAATTAATTAACTAATTAACCATGTCATTCATGTAGAAAGAAACCCAGTGTGGAAGGGGGTTTGAAGAACAAGATTTCCATTCCCAGCCTACAGCACACACGTAGGAGAAAGGAGGATTTTGCGAGACATCTTACATTCATTTACTGAAAGGATGGCAAGATTATTGAGCATCAAATAAAAAAAATGTGTAGCCAAAACCGGTGTGGCGCAGTGGATAGAGCGTCGGCCTGCGGACTGGGGGGTCCCAGGTTCGATTCCGGTCAGGGGCATGTACCTGGGTTGCGGGCACATCCCCAGGAGGAGATGTGCAGGAGGCGGCTGATTGATGTTTCTCTTTCATCGATGTTTCTGACTCTCTATCTCTCTCCCTTCCTCTCTGTAAAAAATCAATAAAATATATATTTTTTAAAAAATGTGTAAATCTTAACTCATGGCAATCACTCAAAGTCTGGAAGGAGGGTCCTTCCCCCAAGACTGCTGTTATTGCTCTTTGCTCTGGGCCTGGTGACGATGATGATGAGGATGAGGATGAGGATGAGGATGATGAGGATGGGACAATAGCAAACCCTAATGCATAACAGTCCTTCACCAGGCTCAGGCCCATTGCATTCTCCTTGCAGCTTGCAGGTAGAGCCTCATTTCCATACACAGTGCACTGTGTTCCGACCATTGCTATTCCATTAGTGTTCCCCATGCTCTGTTGTAGTAATAAATTTGGGACACGATGACTGTATGTCAGGTCCTTTCAAATGCCTTGATTAAGGAGGATTTGGATGTCATTTCCTCCCTTTATTATTCCATTTATCCTTGGGCTGGGGAACCAAAGTGGGCTGGATCCTGAGAAGCAAACAGGTTACCACTGATCCATCTTGTCCCTTGGCCCTACGTCAGCAAGCTGGCGTGAGCCAAGATGGGGCCGACTCCGGACGGTGGGCCTGGTGACCAGGGCAAGCTGGGCCCCCGGTGGGCTTGAGCCACTCACCCAAGTTATGCTTCCCCGACACTCTGCTCGTCATGACTCACTGGAGTGGCAGTGCCCTTGGAGACGTGCCCCCATGCCCGCCTGGAAGGGTACAACAAAGACTGAGAGAGAGAGAGGCACACTGAGGTTTCTTGAACGGCTCCGCCCAATGCCAGAGCAAGGATGTAGACCCCTGGTGTGGTTTTCCTAAGTCAACTTGCCAAGCCCTTAAGACTTCCTCCCAATATAGCAGAGGGAAGAGCGAAGTGAGACAGCTAGCCAGAGAAAAAGAACCCTGCCAGCCAGATTCATCGGCCTGTCTTCGGGCTCTGAGAGCGTGAAATGGAAATGGATGGTATCCAGTGAGCCTGCTCTGGTTTTATTATTTCAAAATGCCCTGGACACAGATTAACTCTCTTTGCCTGGTGTTCGGCTCTTTTCCTTCTCTTTCTTCTTCTAGGGAATGGGGACAGGAGGCTCAGTGACAAATTCACTGGACAGCAGTGTCTCCACCACAAGTTCTCCACATGCCTCTCCTGGATAGGAATGTCCCACCGCAGAGCCACACCTCTCATTGAACGCACCCTGACACACACCTCCAATGCCCCCCAAACAGCCAGGCTCCACCAGTGAGGGAGCTGGGAGGGCGACAGGAGGCTGGCGATTCCTCTCTGTGCAGGGCAGGCGGCACCCATCAATCTCCCAGCAGTCTGCATCCCATCCTTAAAGGGCTTCCATCCACTTTGGCATGATGCAGACGGTCTTTCTCTGGCAGCGTTCAGCTGTTTTGCTTCCAGCACCTCGAGAAACCCAGGCAGGAGGTAGGCCACGCAGCATGAGTGATGACATGGGGCCTCCTCCAAGCTGGAGCTGAGGGAAGTCACACTAAATACTCCAGATGCCATCTGTGCAGGACACAGACACCCTGAGAGCAGACGGCTCAGCCTGCCGAGCAACCCCACGTGGTGCCCAGGGAGACTGTGCCTTGGGCAGTGCTGGGCAGGAAGGCACTGAGTTCTCTTCTTCCAATAAGAAGCCCTCCTGGGTGAGTGAGTACATTTGTCAGTCTTAGTTTTTGCATCTATTAAATGGGCTGACTCCCCCACTAGAAGGCTAACATGAACATTCATTCTTTTTTGTTGTTGTTTTTATTTATCTTTTAAAAAACATATTTTATTGATTTCAGAGAGGAAGGGAAAGGGAGAGAGAGAAGCATCAAGGATGAGAGGGAATCATTGATTGGCTGCCTCCTGCACACCCCACACTGGGAATGGAGCCCACAACCTGGACCTATGGCCTGACCAGGAATCGAACCGTGACCTCCGGGTCCACAGGTCAACACTCAACCACTGAGCTATGCCAGCTGGGCCTAACATTCGTTGCTTTTACATTTATCACCCACGGGTTTGGATCCTTAATATGTGTGGTATCTCCTCTCCAGGGCATCGTGTATAGCGGAAAAGCAGACAGAAGGGAAAGCAGCTCGTCTCTTCATGGTAGGACCTCGAGCAAATTGTCTTACTGCTTCGCGTCTCCATTTTCTCACTTGCAGAATGAGGAATAGCGCTGTCTACATTGGAGGAAATTAGATAATGATTTGAAATAGCTTAACATACATATTCTGAATGTGGTTGCTACTATTGTTACTAAGGAGGAACCCGCTTTACATAAATGCCCAAGCCCCTTCCAGCCTGCGCACCCTGGCCTACAGTAGACGCTCGGTAAATATTTGCTAATTGAGGTACTTTCAAGCTTGAAGGCAGCGCAGCACAGTATCCACTAATGGTGTCATTCTTGCAGAATGATTTTATAACCCCATTAGCTGGAGAGTGCTAAATGGAGCTAAAAAAGCGTTCCCGTCAAGAGTCTTCCAGTTGGGGCCACTGAAACATCTGACTCTCCACCCCCCCACCCCCCACCCCCTGTCCCTGTCAAGTGCCAACATGAGTGAATCCATCTCTAGTCCCCATTTTGATGTCTGTCTTGACGCGAAACCCATTCTGGGAATGAGCTCATGACACACAAACTGGATCCTATTAACACGTCTTCCTTTCAGAAGCTGCTGCTATTTTACAAAACGCCTTTGGGTGCATTGCGGAGAAATTGCCTGCGACAAAGGAATCCGGGCTTTGATCAGAATTGTTTTCCTTTGCACCTCTCCTTAGGCGCGGCAGGAAGCGTACTCTCACAACAGACTGACACAGTTATCAGTGACTCTCGTAAAAATCATGGTGAAATATTGCTTCTGTTGGCCCTGCATTGCTGGTCCAAAGCACTGCTCCCGAGGACAGCAGGCCTGCAAGTGCTCACGTCCTAGCCCGCGCCCTGTCCAGCTCTGACCCTCCCCCACCCCGCCCCTTGCCACTGAGGCTCTGACAGTTTCAGAAGAACTGGCTTTGCTTCCTGGGCCCTGAATATCCTGATCTGTGATATGCGGGCCACTTTTCGCCCATCAGCAGGTTCAGCCCTACCCCAGGCTCTGAGACTGAGTCCCCGTGCTGGTGGAAAGCAAGTTCCCTAGTTCTGCAAGTCAGTTTCTGTGGTTCCCATCCTAACACTTACTGAATCAGATCGCCTCTAAACAAGTGGCCTAGCCCAGCTGGCATGGCTCCGTGGTTGAACGTCGACCTATGAACCAGGAGGTCATAGTTCAATCCCGGTCAGGGCACATGCCTGAGTTTCAGGTTCAATCTCCAGTGTGGGTGTGCAAGAGGCAGCTGATCAATGACTCTCTCATCATTGATGACTCTATCATCACCTATCTTTCCCTTTCCCTTTCTATTCCTCTCTGAAATCAATTAAAAGCAACAACAACAAAAAAAAACACCCCACACAAGTGGCCTGCATTACTGCACGGATTCTTCTACCGACCCTGTAAGGTAAGTGGTGTATGATTCCCATTTATTTGTGAAGAAACTGAAAGTCACAGAGGTTCAGTCTCTTGTCAGCTGGGAAGCATTGGAGCCCACAGGCCCGATCTGGGAGCCTTCCCCGCTGCTGTCTCCTAGCTCTGTCTCTGGTTGCCCTGCAGCCTATCTGCCTGTAGTCTATTTGGGACTAGACTTCTAGACCTCAGAATCTATACAGAGCTTCTCAAACCAATAACAGGGGGGTGGGGGTGGACTTCAGAGAAGAGGGAGTTGAGGAGGGCTGAGGAGGGCATTGTAGGCAGAGAGGAATAAAGAATGTGGACGAGAGGAGGACAACCCGGAGGTGGGGGAAACTCAAGTAGCTCAGCACTGAGTCAGTCTTTCCACTGTTCCCATCCCAACAACATCCTAGGTTACCAGGACTGAACTGTCCAGATGTGAGGCACAGACAGGGCCTGGTCATCAGGACTGCAAGTCACATAGAAAGAAGCCAGAGAAAGGGTACACCGAGCCACAGGGGAAAATGCAAAGCCACTCTGGAAGTGGAAAGAACTGGCTTACAGTGATGGCGAACCTTTTGAGCTCGGCGTGTCAGCATTTTGAAAAACCCTAACTTAACTCTGGTGCCGTGTCACACATAGAAATTTTTTGATATTTGCAACCATAGTAAAACAAAGACTTATATTTTTGATATTTATTTTATATATTTAAATGCCATTTAACAAAGAAAAATCAACCAAAAAAATGAGTTCGCGTGTCACCTCTGACACACGTGTCATAGGTTTGCCATCACTGATCTAGGATCTACTGCTCAAAGGTTCAAGGTGAATCCAGGAACAGCATGTCTGTCCCAGCCAGGCTTAGGCACACGAAGTGCTAGGAAGCACAGAGCTCCGGGCAGGGAGGCCATCCTTGGTGGATATACTGGCAGCCGGTATCAGTTACCAGGCAGGCCTGTGTTCATTAGATTTTTGCTATTCAAAGCATGGTCTGGGACACAATATCACCTCTGTGATATTCATGCCAGGAATACACAACCGGAATCTAATTATGAGAAAACATCAGACCATCTCAAGTTGAGGGGCATTCCACAACATAACTGGCCTGTCCTATTCAAAATTGTCAAGGTCAAGAAGGACAAAAACATCTGAGAAATAGCTCCAGGGTACAGGGGCCTCAAGAGACACAACAACTCCACATAATGCATGATCTTGGACTGTGTTCTGGACCTGGAGGGAAATTAATCTAAAGTTCATGATTGAAACACTTGCAAATTTTCGAATATGTATTGTATTAGGTAATAGTATTGATCAATGTTAAGTTTCCTGAGTTTGATCAATGTAAGTGAATGTTCCTTTCCTTAGGCAATACACATTGATGAATTTACAGGTAGAGGGCCACAATGTCACCAACTGACTTGCAAATAGTTAAGAAATAAAATATCAACTATAAATATGTAGAGAAAGAAATGACTTAAAAAACACACAGAAGAACATATAAATAATTGTTAAACTTGAATACATTCTATCAGAATTCAGTTTCATTGTCCTATTAAACTAAGATACTTATTCTTTGTGTACCCTCCACACTGAGTCTAGTGAATGCTAATACTAGAGAAACTTTTGAGTAAATGAATGAGTAAATATTTTAAGGAAGAAATTCAACTCTCTGTTGAATTTGTTAACCACCATACTGTATTTATGGCTCCAGAAATATACGGCTGGAGTCTCAGAAGGGACAATTCTCAACAGTTGTCTGAAGTGCTGCTGGGTTTATGACCCAGTAACACACCGTTCTAGTAACAATCCATTGGTAATGTCCACTTGCCACAGGAGGAGTAGGTGTTACAAAAATACAATAAATAACAAAAGGCCAGCTTAGCCAACGCAATGGTTTAATCATGGTGTTGGGTCCAAGTTCCTCAGCCAGGGACTTGACCTCTTTGGCGCTGGGAATTGGAAAAACACAAGAGTGGCCATAGGTAGGTGGGTCATGCTTTATTGCAAACAAAGCAGCCAACAACCAAGTCAGAGGCACCTTATACACTCACTCAAACGAAAGAGGCCTGGACCAATGAGTGACATCTGTGCTACATTACCATAAGCAGATTATGTAAGGCTGTGCCTGCTACCTAATGCTACTGCTGAGTCATCGCCCTCGCACATGCGTAGGGCAACGGAGCCTTTAACATAGTAATACTGCTGTGTCATTGTCTTCACACATCTTATGGCGAGTGTGCCTTCAATTTCCGGCGTACTCTGGGCCCCCACACATGGTTACTAGGGAAAAGGGAAGAAAGGCCGAAGAGACTGGTATTAGGGCAGGCTTGTTCGAAAGCATGTGGCATGTGCCTTCCTTATCCTAAAGGATCTGTGCCTTTAAGAGAAGGCCCTGTCTCTCAGCCCTGGCAGGTGCAGGCGGCGATACAGGACAGAACATCAGAAAGCTGCAAGGACTGAAAGGAAACCAGAGGCTTTGGTTTGCGAAGCGTGATCTCCCCCTCTTGTCTTCAAATGCGTGGGAAGGAATGGATTTATAATGAGCTGCTTCTATCTAAGAAGTAAAGCAGGTTTGAAAGGACCTACTAGCTACAACCCAGACTCCCCGGTGTTTTCAATGAAAGGATAATTTCGGACATCAAACTGCAGCGTCCCGGGCTCTGGAAGGCAGGACGGATGCCAGGTCTTTCAATGCAGACAAGATCTGCTACCACACCACTCGCAGAAGCTATGTTTTATTTTAACTCAATGTGGGGCTTTTCAAGAATTTTCCCAGGAACAGGGTTTTGCCAAAAACCGGAGTTTAATTTAATGAGGGTGAAAAGTTTAAGAAAGAAATAGAAAAGGAAAATCCTGAAAGGACAGCAGAGACGTGGAGCTGGAACCTCCGTCCAGCTTGTGAAAATGTATCCGGAAAGGCGGCCAGCAGACTCGGGCCATGACGAGGTGCTGAGCTGCTGGGATTTCCAGGAGATGCTCATTGGCCTGCTGTCTGTGCAGGAAGCTTTGTAGATGTGCAAGGACAAGCCACGCAGAATTTCCTGAGGGAGTTCACTTTAATACCTACCATGTGCTAGATAACTGATTTCAGTCTGGGAGGTAGAGTATAATCTTCATCGTGCAGATTCAAAGCCTCTGAGACACCAGAGTGGGAGACCTAAGGTCCCACAGTCTTCAGAAGGGTCCCCAACCCAAGCTTGAGGGAGGCCATAGCAGCCCTTTAAAAAGCTGGGCCTTCGTTTACAGATCCGTGGAGTCACCTCTCCTGGAACGTTTTCCTGCTTACCCTCTGAGCCTCCTGGTCCTGCAGGCTTGAAGATGCCTGCTGTGGTCTAAATGGGGACCTATTTTCACCTGCTGGTCTCCTCTACATTTACCACTTCCACTCCCTGTATTGGACTCTAAGCCCACCTTCATGGATGCTGTGCCTTCGTTTCCTTCTGGTGCCCATGTAGGCACAATGCAGGGAGGTGAAAGGGAAGCCACGCAGAATTTCCTGAGGGAGTTTACTTTAACACCTACTATGTGCTAGATAACTGATTGCAGTCTGGGAGGTAGAGCATTATCTTCATCTGGCAGATTCAAAGCCTCCAAGACACCAGAGTGGGAGACCTAAGGTCCCACAGTCTTCAGAAGGGTCCCCAACCCAAGCTTGAGGGAGGCCATAGCAGCCCTTTAAAAAGCTGGGCCTTCGTTTACAGATCCGTGGAGTCACCTCTCCTGGAACGTTTTCCTGCTTACCCTCTGAGCCTCCTGGTCCTGCAGGCTTGAAGATGCCTGCTGTGGTCTAAATGGGGACCTATTTTCACCTGCTGGTCTCCTCTACATTTACCACTTCCACTCCCTGTCTTGGACTCTAAGCCCACCTTCATGGTGCTGTGCCTTCATTTCCTTCTGGTCCCCATGGTAGCCACTGAGAGCCCATACACCCAGTTCTTTTGCCCAGCCTGGGCCCCTGGAGTACCAGCTGAGAGACCACAGGTCCCTGGTACCCAGCTCTAACTCCGGGCTCATTCCCCTGTCCTAACGCTTCTGCATGGTAGGTAATTGTTTCCAAAAATAGATCAAGAGACTCAATAACGCTAAGTAAGTCACATAAAATATGAAATCCAATGAAGTACTGAGATCTTAACATTGAATCCTAGCAATTAATAATGTGTGGTTTCTCACACCTGTTTTAATGGCCATCCTTCAAAAGACAAGACGCAAACGCTGGCGTGGCTGTGGAGAAGACAGAACACTATAGCACTATCGAGTGAATGGAAACAGGTGCAGCCACTATGAGAAACAGCACATGAGTTCCCCAAGATTGAAACTAGAACCACCATAGGATTCAACAATTCCAATTCTAAGGATTTAGCCAAAGAAAACACTCAAAAAGATATCTGCACCCCCATGTTCATAGCAGCACTACTTACAATAGCCAATGCATGGAAACAAGCTAAGTGCCCATTGATGGGCGAATGGATAAAGAAATTGTGTGTGTGGAGGGAATATATATATATATATATCCATTAATTCCTACCATTTGTGACAACATGGATGGGACGAGGGCATTATACTAAGCGAAGTGAGCCAGACAGAGAAAGACAAATGATCTCATTTATGTTTGGAACCTAAAAACAAACAAACAAAATACTAAGCGAAGTGAGTCAGACAGAGAAAGACAAATGAGCTCACTTATGTTTGGAACCTAAAAACAAACAAACAAAAAACCAAACTCATAGAAAAAAGAGATCAGATTTGTGGTTACCAGAGGTGAGGATGGGGAGAAGGGAAGAGGGAGGGGATAAGGAGGTCAAAGGGTACAAACTCCCAGTTATAAGATAAGTATTAGGGTTACATTCTAATAACCCTAATGATGACCATGGCCAACATTGCTATATGATCTATAGGAAAGTTTTTAACAAAAAACCAAACTCATAGAAAAAAGAGATCAGATTTGTGGTTACCAGAGGTGAGGATGGGGAGAAGGGAAGAGGGAGGGGAGAAGGGGGTCAAAGGGTACAAACTTCCAGTTATAAGATAAGTATTAGGGTTATATTCTAATAACCCTAATGATGACCATGGCTAACATTGCTATATGATCTATAGGAAAGTTTTTAAGAGAGTAGATCCTAAGATTTCTGATCACAAGGATATTTTTTTCTTTTCTTTTTATTGCATCTAAATTAGATGATGGATGTGAACTAAACCTCTTGCAATCAGTTATATTTATCAAAGCATCAAGGCATCATGCTAAGCATCTGAAATGGAAACTTATACAGGGATGTATGTCAGTTATTCATTAAAACTGGAAAAAATTCAAACAGAAAAATAGATGTGATTATTTCAATGTTGGCTGGCCTGAAAATTACTTTGATACTACCTGTGAAGAGAAAATTTATTAATGATATAAACAGAATCAAAGGGGAGGCCTTCTTAGGGAGGACTCAGCCTGTTGTACTGGGTGATGGCCACCGGGCAATGGTCAGAGCAGAACTGGATGAAGAAAAGGGTCCAAACTGGGGTCCTATAATATCACAAAAGGGTAATAAAAAGAGGGAAATCAAGAGCAACTCCTTAAGCTATTTCAGTGAGAAAACAGTTTTCAAAGAGGGTGCATTAGGGTGTCATGATTATTCAACTATTCTTTTTAAAATTTTTCAGTTCTCCCCTGGCTGGTTTAGCTCAGTGGATAGAGCATTGGCCCGCAGACTTAAGGGTCCTGGGTTCAATTCCGGTCAAAGGCACGTCCCTCCGCTGCAGGCGGGGTGAGTGGGGAAAGCAACCCATTGATGTGTCTCTCTCACATCAATGTTTCTCTCTGTCTTTCTCTCATTCTCCCCCCCTTTCACTCTCTCTAAAAATCAATGGGAAAATCTCCTTGGGTTAGGATTAAAATAAAATAAAATAAAATTTTCAGTTCTAAGCAAGTAACTTCAGGTTTTGATTTGCACAGTTATTCTTCTGTTCTGAAACCTGTGTGTGCCTTTAATGCCTGTGGTGCCTGTTAGACTGAGAGTTCTGACCCAGTGTGTTCACATCGCATTGTGCCTGGCACATAAGGATTATCCAACGAATGTGTGGGTTCATAGATACATGGTGATTTAAATTACATATGGACTAATTATGTTGTTCATTTACTTAACTTTGTAAGTACCACCAGCCTATAAGGGAGGGCCCATGTCCTATTGTATTTATTCCCAGAGCCAGCCAGAGAAACATGATAAACCCTTAGTGACTGGGTGTGGCATTCAAGACAGCTAACAATCTGACCCAATCCGGCCTGACCCACATAGGATCTCATTAACCTGCTACCCAAATACTGCACTTTACTCCAGCCAGATTAGTCACATTTGTCCTCAAGTATACTCTGGACAGCTCTATCCCATGCATTTACATGCTTTCTATCCTAAGCTCAAAGGCCAATCCCCTTGTATTCTGCCTAGCAAAGCCCTGCACTCTTCAAGTTTCACTTCCATTAGCTTCCCTGGATCATGCTTTGCAACACCTTTGCAGCTAAGATCTCTTTGCCACTTAGTTTAATCTGTCTTGCAAATTATTTTATCGTGTGTGTGTGTGTGTGTGTGTGTGTGTGTGTGGTCTTCTTATTGCTATGGGAAGAGATATGGCAGCAAAAGCGATGCCTTATATTTCTTTATGCATGATCATATCTGAAATAAAACTAAGCAAACAGTAAAAATTTAATAACTTTGTGGGGTTGGAGATGATAATAATAAAACTACATTTATGTGATTGTAAATTCAGAATGTATTGCATCAAGTGTTCAAATTAGGAAACCTAAGCTACTGTTAATTCACTCCATGATTCTGAAGAAGGGAAAGCAGTTAACCTAGAAAAATTGATTGGTACTGCTTCTTGTTGTTTAAATGTACATTAAATATACATTTTTGTTAGTTTTTTTCCACACTCTTTTTCCTTCTTTATTGTTAGCTGAGGATGCCCTGTGCGCTCTCTCTCTCTCTCTCTCTCTCTCTCTCTCTCTCTCTTCTCTGTAGCTGGAAAATAAAATATACTCATATATCTGCTCACAGGAACTTGTCTTCTAAGCTGAAAAACCTAATTGTTTTGAGATTCACAATTCAAACCCCAAAATTCTCCTGCTCATATTCAATTGTTCCAAAAACAGCTTAGCAGCCAAATGATGCTGTATTATAGGCCCTGTAACATACCATTTAGTCTTGGCCCTAACACATACCCATCCCTATCAAATATCCAATTAAAGAGTGAAAGTCCTCTGACACTCAAGGTGTGAAGTGGGTTCCTGAAAAGTGAGGTATTGGCAGATTGGGAGGGAAACCCATGAGTCAAACCCTGTGTGAGTCACATTCTTTTGTTTTCCAAGAATCTCAATTTTAAAATCTTAGGCAGAATGGGGAAGTCATTGGCTCATTATAAGACCATAGATGGAGCACATTTGGCAGCTGGTCTGAGTCAGCTCATCCAAAGACTGGAATCCGACTGGACGCTTCTTCTCACCATGTGTCTTTCTGCATGTCGCTTTCAATATTTTATGTGAGGAGGTCTCTTCTGAGGCTGGGCCACGGCCACTGGCAGGCTCAGGGCTTGTGTCTTCTTATCTTTACTGCAAAGGTGTTCGGGAATCTATTTCCTTGGATTCATTTCAAAAGAAGGTCCCAGAAGAAGATTCCAATTGGCCTGACCTAGGTCACATAACCAGTCCTGTGGCTGGTAGAACTTAACGGCATAGTTGCCCATGGATGGAATTCCAAATAAATTTCACAAGAGGGGATAGATGAACTATCCAGAAAATGACAACTGACCTCCACTATATACTTAAAGAAGAAATTGTATTTTTTTTAATTACAAGAGTTGTTGGTTAGGATGCAAGAAACAAATAAGAAAAAGCCTTACAATGGTGAATTCTCTCCTTTCCTATAGAGAGTGCCACTAGAGAGATGAAGTACTTGCTATAATAGGTGATAAAATTCAACTTGATCTCTACCACCGTCCCCTTCACATTGCATTATAACTTCCTGGACTATGGTAGGTATCAAGCAAGTCTTATGGCTCTTCCCAGTGACAACTGAGCTCCTTAAACTTAAGACCCTATTATGTCTACACTCCTGAGGCCAAGCCCAGCACAGGGAGAAAGAAAAGGGGGGAGAAGGATCCTTTACTCAGTGTGCCCACGATGCTGTGGAAGAGCAGGCACAGTTCAGCAACAATAACTCAGCAGAATGATCAGCGCTAAGTGAAATGGTAAAGGCAGCCCCCAGTAGTTCAGAAGAAGAATTTTATTCTGCTGGGGAAAATCAGATAAAGCTTCCTGGGAAAGTTGACTTTTGAGCATGCCTGTGGAAAGTCAATTCAAACCCTCCCCCAACCCCCCAAAGAGATGGTGTTCAGAACATAGCAACAGATGGAACACTGCACCGTGGCCTGAGATTGCTACAGGGCGGTTGTCCTTCCTGGCTTATACATGGAACACAATGATTTCAGGTGTCCAAATAAAGGCCTTTTTGCCTGTGGTCTCCATAAAAGCACATTCTTCTTCTATTCATATGGTCTGAGAATTATTTGTAAGTAGCAAAGCCTTTCACTCCACAAGGATAAGGTTTTAAAATGCAAATAGTCCTTGGAACAGAAACAGGGCTGTTTATAGTAAAGAGTAAATGACTGATAACTCAGACTCTCCTAGAACCTAATTGTAGAAGGAAAAGGAAAGATAAAGAGAAGACATGAGGTTCGGCAGATCAAACAGACACGGCTAAGAGAGGGCTGTCATGCTCACAGGAAAGGCAGGAAAAGAGGAAATAGGACCAACCCTAGGTTGACAGTTCCTGAATTGCACACAGAGCAGGAAATGCACAATGACATCCCTATTGAGGCCAGACCCTTCTGCTAGAGCACCATTGGCTCCCCCCGACTCCATTTAGCATGACTGATTTTAAGTAGATAAAACATAGGTAGGGGTTCGGCTTGACACTGAGCTCTGTGCTCCACCATGTCAGTGGGAACCAGCCTGGTCGTGAAAATCAAATTAGCTCATAAAAAGCCCGTCTTATGGCTCAGTTTAAAAAGTTATATTTTTGTCACAATAGTGCTTTATAACAAATTCAGGGGCTTAAACTTGTATTATTGCTCACTGGTACATGGAATAATGGTTAATAATATGAGTCAGCTTGGCTGGACCATCATATCCAGTTATTTGGTCAAACACCAGTCTAGCTGGGAAGTTCTTTTGTAGATGTGATTAACACCTATAATTGGTAGTCTTTACATAAAACAGATCATCCTCCATCTGGGTGCACTTCATCCAGTCAGTTGAAGGCCCTAAGAACAAAGACTGAGGTCCCCTGAGGAAGAGGGAATTCTGCAACATAGGAACCTTTTCTGAATTTCCCATCTGCTGGCCCACCCTACAGAATTTTGGGCTGGAGACCACACTATAAACTCTTACTTAAATTTCCAGGCTGTAGACCTGCCCACTAATTTCAGACTTGGCAGACACCACAATCATGTGAGTCAATTCCTTAAAATCTCAATCTCTCTCTCTCTCTCTCTCTCTCTCTCTCTCTCTCTCTCTCTCCTATAGATTGATTGATATAGATATAGATACAGATAGAGATATGTTCTGTGTCTCACTAGAACCCTGACTGATACACATGGTTGCTTAGGTCTCAGCTCCACTGGGCTCTCTCACCTGTTGAGAGTCAGATGCCCACTGGTGGTCTTTGAGCTTTACAGGCCAGCCCTGGCTCGTTCTCAGGGTAGTACAGGCATGTTACAAGCGTAAAAGCAAAGAAGCAGGAGACAGTGGAGGACCTCCTGGGGCCTGGACTCAGAACTAGCCCCCACCATCACTTCTACCACATTCCATTAGCCAAACAAATCACAAGGTCAGTTCAGATTTAAGTGGCGGGAAAAATAGACTCCACTCCTTTTTCTTCCTTCTTTTTTAAAATGTATCTTTATTGTTGAAAGTATGACCTATGTCCCTTTTTCCCCCCATTGACCCATGCCCCTGACACCACCTCTTCGGCAGGCCTTCACCACATATTGTCTGTGTCCATGGGTTATGCCTATATGCATATAGGTTCTTCGGTTAATCTCATAAGAAGATTGGCAAAGTCAATTGCAAAATACGTGGATTCTGGGAGGGCAGTCTAACACTTTCACAAAACAGGCCTTCAAAATCTTAATGATAATGTGTGGTTATTATCTGTAGCCCAATTTGATGACTACTAACGCCCTCTAGTTGATGGGGAGGCGGGCATGTGACTGTCCTCTGAGCCTTTCTTAAGCAATATTGGTAAATGTAGCCAGGCTGTTGAAAGGAGCGAGGGCTGTCAGATCAAAGTATCCTGTGTATAATAATATACACACGTCCATGTATACAGTACTCAATAGTTTACAAAACACTTCTACATTTATTATCTGTCTTGATACAGAAGACCAGGGAATGGCTAAGGGTATAAAAGGAATAAAAGGAAAATAAACACAAAGGAGAGGGGAATGAAAAAAGAAGGGAGTTGAGGCTGAGAACCATTTCTGCCTAAAGACAAATGCTAGGAAGAATATTTCAGCCGAGAGTTCTGTGAACCTAGGGGCCAGTTCTGAATTAGATTTGGAGATGGATAGTGAGTAGATGAGGATGATGGATAATATTAGCAAGAATATACGGGACCTACTCCGGGAGCAAGAGAGCAAAACAATATCTTTGTAAGATGAATTTAGGGTGGAAAGTCTTTTGAGGCATAAGCAAAAGTATATTAAATGTGGATATGTTCTTATTTGTTTGAAACACATTTCTCTATCTCCCCTCCCCTATTTTTTAGAAAAAGGTAGCCATGGAACACCTGAGGCATATAATTTTATTAAATAATGTCACCCCAATAAATTTAATAAAGAATAAAAAGGGAGTGATGGTAAAGGCGGGAAAGGGTACAGAATGGAGAGGACAGGAAAAGGAAAGGCATGGAAGGGTTTCTCTATAAATCGCTCCAAATTGCATCGGGAAGGCTGGAGGTGGGATGGGGCAAGTGATATAGGCTATGAGGGAGGAAATCTACACCAGAGCACCAGTGAGCATGTGAACTTGCGACAGGATGACCAGGAAAACAAAAGCATCGCCGAGGTACCCTCAGCCCGGCTTCACTCTGAAATGGCAAGAGCAAGTTAGGCAGATGTGCTGAGTTTGAACCTCACGGCCCCTGTTGGGATGATGACAGAACTCTCCCAACAGCTGTCCCTGGAGTAAGGTCAAGTGTTAGAAACATACGCAGGGTTGGACGGTCTGATCACAGCACATGGGCCTTTTCACCGCTCAGGGGTAACAGGCCAGCAGTTTGATATTTATTGAACATCAGTGGGGTCCCCAACAGAGTACCAATCCCTCTGAAAGCTCAGGTCCCAGTGCAGAGAAATTGTAAAGGTGTAGAGAACAAGGCAGGGCAGGTCTGGGCAGCCACCCTCGCCATAAAGTCAAGCTGGACTTGTATAGTCTGGTCCCTGTGTGTGGGCAAGGAGTTTGCTTTCAGAATGACATGTTTTATTATCTTCTCCCTCTTGGGCACTTCTTCTATCCTCAGCGTCAGAGAGAACCATGGATGCTCAGGAGAAGATAAAGTATTTCCTGGAGTGAGGAAACAGCCTGGGAATAAATGAGGATAGAAGGCAATAACGCCCACAATTCACCTAATTCCAGCACTTTCGCCAGTCACGGCCACTAGAGAAAGTTTCCAGACCAGAGGAAGAGCATCCGACTAGAGACTGATAGACACTAAGTAACACCTGACAAGGGAGGCCATAGAAGAAAGTCCAAGGAATGAAAAGTAATTTAAAAAATTATACTTAAGACCAGAGATCAACATTAATATGAATACAACATGATATTGGAAATGAGCACAAACTAGAAATGATGAGAAATCGGTTCAAATTCTGGCTCTACCCCTTACTAGCTGTGACTTGATTGCCTGGAGTCTCCGTTTCCCCCTGGCAAGTGGAATAACCGTCCTAATGCCCATGCTCACTGTTGAGTATCAGGAGAGAAGGCCCAGGGACGTGCCGAGAGAGCTAACCATAGCTCTTCAAATGGTATTACCCGTAATTGGCATTATCATCATGTTTGATAAAAAGGTGATCCTGCACATAAATTTGCATGTTCATTAACAGCTATGAAAATGCGGATGTTATAACTAGAGTCACCGCTGAGGAGCCCACAGCAGCCTGGATCCGTTGAAAGAAAATTATAAAAACATGACTGAAGCAGACCTGCCCTCCCTCCCTCTCATGCTGAAAAGAGAAATGAAAAATGGACTGTATCCTTAGCAGGAACGTCCCTTTAACTGTCTTCAGACTAAATATTCATTCCTACCAACTCCCAAAGCTATTTTGAGATGAAGCAGAGATCACAGTCTATCTCTTGGGCTTTTACTATCTCCCATTTGTATGAACTGAAAAGTTGAGGTGCATAGGAAATAAAGCAGCTGGCACCAAACCCACATCTGCTGGGAACAGCCAGGCCCTCCCCACCTGGGAGAAGGCCCTGGAGGAAGCCAAAGCTTCGGATGAGGAGCAAAACACGGAAAAGATGTAAAATATTAAACAAATAAAGACCAAGGAGGGAAAAGAAAAAGATCATATTCTGAGACATATTTTCAAAATAAGAAAGATAAATTCTAAGGATGAAACATGATGGGAGAACGAGACAAATGCTAAAATAAATATGAAAAAGAAGATAAATCGGGGCCGTGCAGAAAATAAAACTCTAACACGTTAGACAATGGGCAAGGTAACACTGGGAGAGTCAGATAAACACCAAAGGGCAATAAATCACAGAAATAACACTTCTGAGAGTTACTGTGAACAGAACACAGCCCACAAAGTCAGTCTGTGAGAGTAAGACAAATGCAGTGTGATGAACGAATGCAGATACCGTGACAAGGATGGAACAGGTGCTGGGAAAACGGTACCCACAGTGACACTGACCACCCTGGCCTTCCACAGGGCTCCCGCTTACAGATCGCCCTGCACTCCTCCTCTTGGTTCTTCTCATCTCATTCTACTCAGGATGTGAGTGGAGGTCGCCTCTCCCTTACCTGATGCTAGTTCTCATTTACTTTGTAACTGACGGATGACTCATTCCCATAGGAGAGACTGTTCTCCTTCCATCACTGATAACTTCTCCCTGGGAAAAGGCTAAAACACTGATCTTCTTCCCAAATCCAGGCCCTGTCACATAGAGGTCAGTGGCTTTTTTATGACATTTATCACCTTTCCCCACTAGCCCCCTCACCGCCTTCCCACAGGGTCATCAGAATGGAGGCTTTGATGCCCAGCCTGCTTGGCTCAGTGGTTGAGCATCAACCTATGCACTAGGGGGTCATGGTTTGATTCCCAGTCAGGGTACATGCCCCAGCTGTGGGGTTGGTTCCCCAGTGTGGCACATGCAGGAGGTAGCTGATCAATAACATTTTTCTCACCACTGATGTTTCTGTCTTTCTCTTCCTCTCCCTTCTTCTCTGAAATAAATACAAATATATTTTTTTTAAAAAGACTTAAGGCTTTGGGTTAAGGCTCATCACAAGACTCTACTGTGAAAATCCTTGGACTGGGACAGGAGCTTGTCGTGATGAAATCTAGGCGGGCTTTGCCATCAGACATGCTAAGAGTTGAAATCCCATAGCAGTGTAGATCAGCAGTGTGACATTGACTAACTAGAGTTAAACTCTCTGAACCCGCTGCTGCCTCATCTGGAAAATGGGAATGCCACTTTATAGTCGAAGATAATCCAATGAAAACATGCATTACATAAACCATCTAGCTGCCTTAGGACGCAAGCATGGTAGCTTGTGGAACAATTACAATTCATCACAATATTAGCCCTCACTGGAGTGGGGACCTGGGTCCTGAGAGACTGGGACCTAGCCCCATAGGAAAGGTCAGACATGGCAGAGATGGAGACAGGGAGGGCGAGCATCGCATCTTGGAAGGTAGCAATGAGCCAGATTAATGAAATATGCAGCACCCAGGGCCTGGTGATAAGCCTAACATCTGCATTACACATTACAGATTTATCAAGCGCTTTCAATGAGAAAGGGATTTAGACTTTGGATACTGGTCATAAATGATAGGAAGGTTACTCGCTCCCTTTCTAAAACACATGTTTACTTTGTGAATAGTTTCACCTCCATTATCTGACATGATCACTTCCACTCTGTAAAGTAAATGGAACAGGGACTAGGCATCTCTTTCTTATAGAGGAGGAACCAGAGACCCAGAGAGGGTGTGACCCACCCAAGGTCATCCAAGGTCACGCAACCAGTAGGTGGCAGCAAGGGAATGATCTCAGATCCACAACAGAGGATGGGATGTAATGGCTCCCAGCCACTGCCATCACTTCGGGAAGAGAAATGTTGCTACTCATACTGTATCAAGAGGAATCTGTGAGCTAAAAATACCTCATGCAAATGAATTCTTGAGAGAAGAGGATACAGAACCAAACAATCAGCAGGGGAGTAAATGTGGTTCCCATGAAAATAGAGACCTGGAAATTGCCTCCCCCTCTCCACTCACAGTGTGATCCTCAAACCAGCAGCACCTGTGTGCTTGCAAGAAATGCAAAATCTTAGGGTCCACTCAAGACCCACAGACGCAGAATCTGTGCTTTGACAAGATTATCAGGTGGTTCATATGCAGATTAATATTTGAGAAGCACTGATGTAGAATAATCCACACAGGAAATCATTTCACCATTGTTACAGTCCTGGATTCACCTCCTCGGGAAAGAGCTTTATTTTACAATGCTGGATCAGTATGGTTTTTAAGAACTACCTACCTAATTATCTACCCTCACTTCCTCACTGAATTCATCCATGGAATTGTCTATGTCCATTCATCTACCTCAATCCCAGTTGGCTCTTGCCTTGACAGAACATATACAAGGAGAATATAGTTGGGGGAAATCTGTGCTTCAGAAACAAAGAATAGTTGGAGCTTAGGTCATCTTAAAGGTCTCTCTTGCAGGCCCCAAATCCCATGGTCCTATTTCTATATTTCATCCTTGGTTTGAGTTTCTTGTTCTAGGTAGCACTGGGAACTTTTGCCTGCTCTGATCTCTGTCTGGCATTTCACTATTTCTCAGATATTTACCCAGGGGTAAATTTATATCCATAGCTGACTGTTCTCCTGACCACTCTGACCTATATTATCTGGCAAGTAGCCCAATAGCAATTGTCTCTTGAGGTCACTTTTATTTGAACTGCTACTTCTGGGGTCTAGAGAAACAGTTCCCTCAGAATATTTTTGAGGAAGTCATGCTCACCTATGACCCAGTTTCACTTGTTTTGCAGAAATAAGGCAACTATACCTGATTTTTCCCTTGGAGGTATGAGGCCACATTACATCATGCATGGGGAGGCCTCCAAGGGTCCCACACAAAGGTGCACTATTATTGAACAGTATTATTATCCTATTGCCCCTCAATTAAAATAAGTGGCACTTTAAAATGCAGTAACAGCTGCTCACAGCAGTGCTTCCTTGCAATGCACTCATGTTCTGTTTTCGTTTGTTCCTACAGCCTTTTACACCTTTGTTTAGGCTGTGCTGCAGACTCACCATTGTGAAATCCATAGGAATCTCACATATAAAATGCCCAGTTCAATCCAAAACCCAAAATGAGCTCATGGACCAAGAGAATGTTATACAAAGTCTCACACATGGACCCCCAAAGGCCCTTTGCCATGAGAACATTTTGCAGCAATAGCTTTACGGGGTCTTCCTGTGATGTAATCAAACCCACGGGCTTCATACTTGGGTCCTATAAGAAGCCAGTGGCATACAGTGAAAGGCAACACCATATGTCAAGTGCATATGCTTATCATTGGGAAAAAATCCAAATGCCATCTGACTTAAAAGATGCATATTTTCTATGGTATGTTGCATGCCATAAAATAATTATTGTCAAATATAGAAAACAAAAATAATAACCAACAGAAACAAGTTAACTCTTCATGTCTCCTATTCTCTTCTCAAACTTCCAACACCTCTTTCCTCTTCCTTACTCTTATCGAATGGCCTTCCAGAACTTTCATAAAGCTGTATCTTCTCACTTCTGATCCCTCATTCTGCCTTCCTGTATGTTACTCATTGATGAACAGAGTTTAGTATTAACCAAAGCTAGTCCTTAACCCTGGCCACCAGATCTTATCACTTCTGCTTACTCAACAACATCACTACAGAAATTCTCTTCTCTCTCATCATTTTTCTTTATTTTTTCTCTTTTTCTGGACCATTCCCATTAACATCCAGGCATACTGTAAATTTCACATTAAAAAAGACTCTCTTTCGGTTACACCTACATCTCACTGAATCTACTGACTCTTTTTGTACACTCTTTTAAAATAAAACTTCCTTCACCTGGTGGCAGGGTAGCTCAGTTGATTTGAACTATATAATTTCTTTTTACTGCAGTAGAGTCTTATTGGTCTTCTTTTGGGTTCCTCCTCAGTTCCCCGATCTCTATACATGTGAGTGTCCCTGGGCGTGTGCCTGATTTCTATCTAATCTCTGTCTGCTTTCATTTCTCAGTGATGTCTTCGGGCATGATGGCTTTAAATGTCTGGTTCACTTCAAACTTAATTTGGCCAAAACTGATACCCAGATCTTCCTCCTTAAGCCACTCCTCTCACAATAGTTTTCATTTCAGTTAAAGGCAACACGTCCTTTATTTGCTCATGGTTTCATCCATGGTTTCTTTCTGTCTCTCACACCCCAGAGCCAACCCATCAGGACTTTTTTTTTATTATTTACCATCAAACTATTGAGAATATGACCACTTCTCATTAACTATACTGTTTCTACCTTGGTCCAAGCCACCATCATTTATCACTTCCTAAATGATCTCTGGGCTTCTGTCCCCATGCTCTACAGTCAACGTAGCAGCCAACGTAACATTTTAAAAGTATATCAGGTTATGTCCCTCTTTTGCTCAAAGCTTGATTTTGAGCAAGATGGTTTCCAATTTTGCTCAATAGCTGAGTCAAGTTATCATGTTCAGAACTCCTCTTAGCTATTTATAAACTATTGTTAACAATGGTGCCTACCTCATAAGATAATTGTGAGTAAATGAAATATGATTTT
>NW_006299479.1:2343127-2346206 GCF_000327345.1 Myotis davidii
CATCAAGCATAGTTGGCTGGCTCCGCCTGGTTCCCTGCTGCTGCCGCCATCAATGATCGCTGGATGGCTCTGCCCAGGCCCCAGCCTAAAGCCTCAGTCTGAGGCTTGGGGCTGACATATGCAAATTAGCCGCCATCTTGGCTGTCGATTAATTTGCATACCTGGCTGATTAGCCAATGGGAAGGGTAGCGGTCCTATGGCTAATTACCATGTTTCTCTTTTATTAGATAGGATTGTTAACAATGGTACCTACCTCATAAGATAATTGTGAGTAAATGAAATATGATTTTTTTTGCTTGCTCAGGAGAGCTCCTGGGAAAGCTCAGAAATGTAAACTATCATCATCATACCACTATCATCATCACACATACATTGATAACATATTTAATCAATAGAATCAATAACATTGCATGTCTACAAATTATAAGACCTAGAAATAACACTAAGAATTCTGTTCTCTGTCCACTTTTTTCAACAGAACCAGAGATTAACACCAAGTACATCAGAAGTCCTCTTGGGCACGGGGCCTCTGGAGGGTTAAGTAAGATTGCTCAGAGACAAAAAGGGGATAACAATGATAATAACAAAGTCGGTGAGAAAAGAAAAGTCAGTGAAAACCACCAAGAATTGACTAGACAGGAAATCTATCCTGGGCACATTTCTGGTGTTCTGTCTCCCTGCTTCCTCTGCTGCCAATTCTGACTTAGAACAGTCCTGCCTTCTGAGTAGCAGGCAGTGGGACGTTCTCCACACTCTGGGGTTGGACCCCTCCAATCCCTCATGCTGTCTTGGCTTCCCCCACCCCCCACCATCCCACTCCCCTCTCCTGCCCCTCTCCCCAGTGCTCCAGCAGGTCCCTGCCCTGCTGCTCTGCGCTTGCTTGTTGAGGAAGCTGCTGACGTCAGCTCTCGAAGCAGCTGGCGGAGGGACCCTAGGAAAGGTGAGCGCATCTTTGTGCTGGCGTCTGGTGATTTTTTTCCCTTGTGTGTGTGGTTTCTTTTTTTTTCTCCCTAAATTGACTATGACCATTTTTCTACTTTTTTTTCTTTGCCATCTGAACGGTACCACTAATGCAGTGAGAGAGAGAAACAGAGCCAAAGCCCATTAAAATGTAACAACAAAATAAACCAAGGCTCACAATGAGAATCCTGAGATGGCTCAAAGGAGTCCTCCTTTCCTTCCTGGTTATCTGTCTTATTCAGCCACCTTCCACAACAAGCCAGGCCCTTGCTTCTCCCTCTTCCTCCATGTTTTTATTTTCCCCATTCGGCTGCCTAGGTTCCCACATCCTCATTTCTTCCCCGCCATTGTCTCATCCTTTTTCTTTCCTGTCCTTCCCTGAAGGATTCTCCTTCACAGCCTCCGCCTCTTTTCCTTCCAGCCATTTCCTAGGTTATTGCTACAGGGTCCAGGCTCTATGGATTCTCAGCAAGAGCAGCATCCCGAGGACGCAGTGAGAATGGTGGTGAGTGAAGATCAAAGGAAGTAGGAACCCAGCTATTCCTCCTCACAGCAACCATTAGCAGCAGCTGATGAAAGACAAGTAAGAAGCAGGGATGAGGACCGAGAACCCTGCTGGGAGAGCAATGAGCACAGGGCTGTTGGGCAGCAAAGTGTGTAGAAAACCAGTGGACTAAGAGGAAAGACAGGTTCTGCCACTGAGTTGTTTGGCACTTCCATACAGGTCGCTAAACTGTGAGCCTCATCTGTAACATGGGCATCATTAATTCTACCTAGCCCTTAGTCTCCATGAAGATCAAATGAATGATACGTGGGAGAAGTTACTATAACCCCAGACTGCTAAAAAAAATTACAGTGGTTGTTATTATTACGTGTGGAATTTCTTTTAAGGACAAGATATGTGCTTACTCAACCTTGTAGCCCCAGAACCAACAAATGACCTTGCACCCAGTGGGCAGTCAGTGCATTGTTGTGGAATATATTGAATTGAAGTTGCATTATTCTCACATACTCTGAAAACCTTCCTAAATGTTTTATTCCAACAATAGCCGTTTTTTTTTCCTACTTCTCAAAATTACCAGGACTAAATAAAACATGTTAGTGTTCTATAATGAAATACCTCCTAAGGCAGCCCTTAAAAATTACCTGTTTAATGACTTTAAATAACCTAACAAAATGCTTTTATTATACTGCTAAATTTTAAAAGCAAGAATCAAAATTGCCAATGTAAGTCCAATTATTTGTGCAGTGTGTCTATGTACTCCAAAGGGTAATTTTAATATCTAAAATACTAAAACCCCAAAATATTGGTAGTACTTATTTCTGGATTCTGAAATTACGGTTGATTTTGATTTTTTGTTTGTTTGTTTGGCCTTTTAGGAGTTCTCTACAAGGATTACATAATATTTTCATAAAGTAAAGAAAACATAAAATACTATTTTAAACAAAATTACAATGGTCAGGAATAATTATATGTACCCTCCCACTTTTCCAATAATATGAAGTTCTTCTGAGATGATGAGAGAATGTAGGGACAGAAAACCTATAAGACTCCAATAAGTATTTGGGTTATTTTATTTCCAGGATATCACACCTAAAATCCCAATGCCTTCATTGTCTCAAATATCAACAAAATCAGAAAATTTGGACTGGGATTTCATGTTAGTGAGTCCAATGATGGGTTACCACAGAGTAGAAAACAATGGAAGGAAGAGATATCCACATTCATAATTCACATGAACCCTCTTATGTCTTTGCACAATGATCTGACAGCAAAAGTCCAGACGAAATTCATTTTTACCTCTCTTTGAAGGTGATGTGCTCTGATCATTGAAAAATGTTTAGCCAGTTGTTTTAACCAGTGTGGAATTGACAGAGCTGACATATCGAGGCCTTGATAGAATTGTGCAAAGGAGCCCTAGCCGGTCTTGCTCAGTGGATAGAGCATCGACCTTTGGACTGAAGGGTCCCAGGTTCGATTCCGGCCAAGGGCACATGCCTGGGTTGCAGGCTTAATCCCCAGTAGGGGGCGTGCAGGAGGCAGCCTATCAATGGTTCTCTCTCATTATTGATGTTTCTATCTCTCTCTCCCTCTCCCTTCCTCTCTGAAATCAATTTA
>NW_006299479.1:2346252-2348511 GCF_000327345.1 Myotis davidii
TGCAAAGCAAATAAAACCTGAGTAGGATGTGGCACATGATAATAGACAAGGAAGAGGTAAGGTTTATGGAAAACACCACCTTTCAGTGTAAAACTTGTATTTTGATGTGCTCACTGCTCTTCTAAAAGATACAACTTCTATCCAAACAAATTCATTCAAAACCAAGCTCCCAACCTTCCCAGAGGCAAAGGAGAAAGCTCCCTCTCACTTGTTTCATATTTTTATATACTCAAGGCTTTCATCCGCTCAATCCAACCATCTCAGCCCCATTATTTGTTTGAGGAGGCTTCCATCTGCTTGTCTAGTGATTTTCCTTTCTTAGGTGAGGTACACCGAAGGTTTCTCCTTCAGGAAAAGGAAAAAAGGTATTCTTCTTAAGAGAAAGGTTAAGTGTTTTAAGCCTTCCAGAACCATGGGCTAAATCAGAAGAAACTCAATGGAAAGTCATTGTCTGAAAGTAGGGGTCCCGACAAAGCGATGACTTCAAATGCAATTCAACTGCTTCATGGGAAGCTAGTGATTGCCAAGGTTAAGCAAGAGCTCAGAAGATGAAAGAACACGTGTTGGACTTCAGGGCTGGACCTGTTCCCCAGAGGTCAGATCTGTGCAGAGAAAATTTCATTCTTGGACTTACCTTTTTCTGGAACTCTTTGCCTGGAATATATTTTTTAAAGCATCTAACCAAAAACGAGCCTTTTCTCTGAGGAACCATGTTAACCCCGGAATCATAGTTTTTAAACAAGAAGAACAGCCTCAAACAAGAGAATCTTGGGTAATTTTTTTGTTATATGTGGATATTTCACAAATTTCAATTACCGGAAAGAAATTTGGATAAGGAACACAGTTTGTAATAGGGACCTATGATTTATCTAGTTCTTCCTTACATTTACAAGGCATATTTTTTGTCTGGAATGGCTGTGTGTTTGGTATATTCCATTGGGCACTCCACAGTGAATTAACATGCCAAAATCCAAGCCTCAGTGATGATAAAAGGTATGGTGATCATTTTCCCCTTAGGTTATCTAATACTGTATATCTCTCTCTGTCCTGGTGTGTTATTTTTATTTGAAACTTTTACCTGGGTTCACTGAGCTCTCACTAATACCTGAGCCATTTATCTTAGCTTGAACTCTAAAAAAAAAACTTTAAGCTTATAAGCTTTCATATTTTGGTGGAATACTGTTCCTTGCACATGTCTCAACCTTCAAAATAAATCTTTCTTTTTGATATTGGGTCACTGGGTGCTTCATACTTTCCTACAATGCCATTTATCTTAACCAGTGTACTTTCTCATTGGCTGTAGAAATACTTATATGTTTTCTTGTTTTATTCACCTTGCAGGAGAGGGGGAAGAAATGAACTCTGAAAATATAACTTGGTTATTTCTTTTCTGCCACAGTCACAGGAAGGAAAAGTGACACAGAATGTCAAAACCTGGAGAATGCCTGAAATGCAAAGCCTTTCATAACTGGATTTCACAATATAAACCACTTTGAGAAGCTTCCAGAACGGCAAGCACAATAGTAAATCGACAGTGCCATCTGCCAAATGGTCCGGAGATGCAGAGAACCACTGGACTCGTTAATTATTGATGACCATCAAGAGTCAATTTGAGTTCATTATGGGCCAAGAAAAGGAAATCATTGAGGAGCTGGTTCTTAATGGACATAAATGTAATGAAGGGACGGGTGTACTTTGGGGGTAGTAGAGTCCATCTCCCCACCTCCTCTCTTTCATCTCTTTGAGGGCAGCACTGTGACCAAAAGTACATGAAGTATCCAAAAACTTTAGGCCAGTGGTCAGCAAACTCATTAGTCAACAGAGCCAAATATCAACAGTACAACGATTGAAATTTCTTTTGAGAGCCAAATTTTTTAAACTTAAACTACATAGGTAGGTACATTGTTATTAACTTAATTAGGGTACTCCTAAGGCTTAGGAAGAGCCACACTCAGGGCCAAAGAGCCGTGTGTGGCTCGCGAGCTGCAGTTTGCCGACCACTGCCTTAGGCAAAAGTCAAATGGTGGGAGGCCCTGAATCTCCAAAACCTAATATCTGAATGGCTCACAGTTCATCAGATCTTTGTACCATCCTCTCTTGCAGGGTGGAAGACTGTTTATCAGAATTGGTCTTCTTCAAGAATTCTACTCCTGTTTTTCATCCCTCTTTTCAGGAGATAATGCAAGCCACCTCCTTGAAGATAAGAATGAGGATGTTCAGACATGCCAGTCAAATGTGGAGCTGGGGGGAACAGCAGGA
>NW_006299479.1:2348542-2350814 GCF_000327345.1 Myotis davidii
GTCACATTAACAGCCCCCGGGCCTTTCACCCACTCCTTGGATGCTGCTTCTATTTATCAGAGCACAGACTTTAGAAAAGAAATGAATCTGAGGAGCATATCTGATTGGAACTGCAGGGGGCCTCTGGTAGACAGGATGCAATTACTCCTCTTGCGTTGCAGCCAGAGCCAAGACTCCCGCGGTCACGCTGATTCCCACGTATTTTCTTTAACACCTTCTCCAGCGCAGCTCACTGCAGTTCTCCCATTCGGGCTTCAGGAGACCTGTGCTTTCCCAGCAGCCTTTCCTTTAAACAATTCACTTCAACTGAACAACGCAGAGCCTATGATTTTCCCAGGGCTGTTAAGCCATTCTGGGAGTTGTAAGCGAAGTAGAAGGCATAATCTGCATGATTGAGAAATTTAGTTTGTGTGTGAGACAAAATGTAGAACAATAGAAAGCCTAAACAAGTATAAAAACAAGGGGCCACAAGCAAATGTTATTCTGAGGAGAGGGAAGCATATACTCCCTTCTGGTCTACAATCTAGGTGACTTGTGAATGGTTATATCTATACATTGAGAAATTAAAATAGTATAGGTGTGATTTGATCATCTACACTCTTCCAGTTAATTTCTCTTTTTTAAAAAAAATATATATATTTTGTATTGGTTTTAGAAAGAAAGGAAGAGGGAGAAATAGAAACATCAATGATGAGAGAGAATCATTGATTGGCTGCCTCCTGCATGCCCCCAACTGGGGATCCAGCCCACAACCCAGGCATGTGATCTGATCAGGAATTAACCATGACCTCCTGGTTGATAGGTCGATGCTCAACCACTGAGCCACGCTGGCTGAGCCCAATTAATTTATCAATGTATAGACCTGGCCTTTCTCTCCATTCTAAACCTTTAACAAAATCTTATTTCTCTAGTTCTCTAGAATTGCTCTTTAGCAAGCAGTTACCATCATACTCCATACACCTCACCTTCGCTCTAAAATGGACATGCTTTGAGCTTCTAACCATGCTCCCCCTTGTCCTTAGTTACGGTGGCACTTTAGTCATAGCTGGTTATATACTCATGTACCTTTCTCATTAGGAACTAAAAGCAATTAAATCATAAAATCATTAAATCTCTTCTGCTCAATTTTGAAGTATCCTATGCAATTTATTGATATTTATTCTTTGAAATTATTATTTCAGATTTTAAGTGCACATGGAATTAACTGGACATTATTAAGTCTAATAGAAGGCAAATCAAATGCAACATTAAGAAATATCCATGCTCATTAGTGCCAGCTATGCAGCTAGTGCAGTCCTTCCTCAGAGAGAGAAAAGGAGAGAGAGAGGTAAAAACATCAATGGTGAGAAAGAATCGTTGATGGACTGCCTCCTGCACGCCCCCTACTGGGAATTGATCCCACAACCCAGATGTGTGCCCTGACCAGGAATTGAACCATGACCTCCTGGTTCATGGGTTGACATTCAACCACTGAGCCACACCAGCCTGGCACCATAGCTAATTTTTATCATAGAAGGCGAGAGAGAGGTAAAAACATCAATGATGAGAAAGAATCGTTGATGGACTGCCTCCTGCATGCCCCCTACTGGGAATTGATCCCACAACCCAGATGTGTGCCCTGACCAGGAATTGAACCATGACCTCCTGGTTCATGGGTTGACATTCAACCACTGAGCCACACCAGCCTGGCACCATAGCTAATTTTTATCATTTTATTATTTTTGTTGTTACCGTTATTTTTCAACATCAACGGTGTGAAAGAGAGGAAGGAAGTTTTGCTTTCAAAGGCCCATTAACTCCTAAAACTGAAAGACCTAGCTAGAGACCCAGTAAATGTCAGTGAACATAGTACGGCCCTCTTAAACTAGACAATATTCAGAACAGATCATATTCATAACACATTCAGAGCACAGGCTGCAAATATTTCAAATGGCATGTCAAATATTAACAGCCCGTGTTTGAATATGATCATTCAGTCCTAGAAAAGATGTCATCTCCATATCAAGGGATTAAAATCATTGTGTGCATGTTTCCTCTAAGCTGAGATTTCTTTCACATTACAGGATACTCTATTATTAATCATTTTCTTTCATATCTTAATACTGTGATAGGAAAATCAAATTAGGCTGGTAGAAATTTCCCATCCAACTGTATTAACTTTGTCTAATAAGGACTTCAGTTTTCTTCCTAATGAGAATGCTAACAGCTAGCTTAGTCTGCACATCCCATGGATCAGACAAGCTTTTCTGGAGAACATATCAGAGTCATGTTG
>NW_006299479.1:2350828-2354670 GCF_000327345.1 Myotis davidii
CTTTCCCCTTTTGTTATTTATAATCAGTCTCCAATGTTTGTCAATTCTGTCATTTTTATCAATTTCCTATCTTCTGTTCTCTATACCACCACATAGGCCCTCACCAATTCCTGTCTATGACTATCATAACCTTCACTAATGACCCCATCTAGTTGGTTAATACTCTAATCAATTCTCTACATCAAGCATGTCAAACTCAAAGGCTAGCACAGGCCAAATAAATGAGGCATGTGGCCCTCTGGCCACGAGTTTGACATGCTTGCTCTACATCATTGCCATATTAACCTATCAAAGGCATATCTGTTTATGTCATTTTCCTCTTCATAAGTCTTCTATGATTCTCCAAAGCAGGCGCAGGAGGACACAGTCTTAGCAGGTAAAGCATTCCATGTGCTATTCCACGACTCTCTTCACTAATTTTCTCTGTTAGCCAAGCTGGATTGTTAAGTTATGCTGAATGTCTTCACTTTGCGTATTTGTGCAATATTCCTAAATGCACTTTCTATCTCGTGCCCTGCTCTGTGCACCAGGAAGCTGAGCAACGGAGGTTTTCTAGCTCTCTGGTTTCTAGCTGGGTTTGGCCACTGGAAAGCACGGAGGTCAGAGAACTGGGGGGAAGTTAGTACAGGGACGGTCCCTCTATTAGAGCCTTGAGTGCTGTCAGGAAGCCTTCTCCATACAGCTAACTGGTCACCCTTCAGGCAAGACCCAGGATATTAAACCATCCCTTGCTGGTTTGTAGGCAAGCCCTTTATCACTCTCCTCAACTACACAGTTTGAGTAGTTTGCATCTTTATGTTTCCTGCTGGGACCCTGGATGATAGAGTAACAGGTACTGGAGTGCCTCGGAGAATTGAGGGAGACAGGACACTGGCTATTTGGCTTTTATGGCATTAGCAGTATTCAGATGGAGAACCGTGGTAGCACAGGACAGGTAGCAACCTAGAAGCAGTGACACTCTAATGACGATAGCAATTCTAACTTGTGGGGCCAGATGGCACTGCTCCTGCCAGCCTCAGAGAGTCCAGAGGGAAAAGGGTGTGGAATTCCTTCCAGTCTAGCTTAGTGCCTGGGGGAAATCAGAAAGACTGCATGACAGCTGTGAAGTTACAGGCAGCTATGGCTGAGCAGAGGCACTTTTACTCATCAAAATTCACCAGGCATTCTTAAAAATATATATTTATTGATTTCAGAAAGGCAGGGAGAGGGAGAGAGGGATAGAAACATCAATGATGAGAGAGAATCATTGATCGGCTGCCTCCTGCACACCCCACACTGGGGATTGAGCCCTCATCCCAGGTATATGCCCTGACCCAGAATCTTTGAGCCATATTGCCCTTCCTATATACCTCTTCTATGTGTCTTAGCAATTTCTTCTCTGCATTGTTGCTATTTCTAAACATGATGTATCCTTTTTCTCCATCTTATTAGCTTTCTGTGGGTAGTATTCATGTTTAATTCATATTTTTATCCTTAATTAACCTTGTGAAGCTGCTGATAAATCATAATAACCATCATTGACCTGGCCAGTGTGGCTCAGTTGGTTGAGCATCATTCCATGCACTGAGAGGTCGCTGGTTCCCTTCCCAGTCAGGGCACATGCCTGGGTTACGGCCTTAATCCCAAGTAGGGGGCATGCATGAGGGAGCCCATTGATGTTTCTCTCTCTCCCTCTTCCATCCTCTCTCTCTAAAAATCAATAAAAACGTATTTTAAAAAATAAATCATCATCATCATCGTCTTTAATTTAATTATGTCTGTGTTTCAGGAACTGCTCTATGCCCATTCTCTACACATAGGTGTCAGAGATGTAATGTTAAACCTGAAGAATATCGTGCCACTCTCCTGCCTAAAATCTTTCAATGACCTCCATTTGAACTTAGAATATAATCCAAATTCCTACATTATGAAGTCTTATGCAGTTGGGACCCCACCTTCCTCTCACACTTCACCTCTTATCACTTTTCTGCTTGCCCATTATACTGAGGCCTGGCTGGCCTTCTTACTATTCTTCAAATAACAAGCTCATTCTTGCTGTAGGACTTTTACACTAACTGTTACCTTCACTCATACTACCCTTTCCTCTGGTTATTTTACGCTGACTCCTTTAAAGTATTCAGACTTTAGCTCAAATATTAGTTCCTCAAAGAGCTCTTCCTTGACCACACAATCTAAAGTAAGCACTGACTTACTCATTAATCTTAATTAATTTCATCATCTCCATAACACTTTTTCTTCCTTCCTTCTTTTCTTTCCACCCTCCCTCCTTTCGTCCTCTTCCCTTCTTCCTTCTTTCCTTCCTTCCTTCCTTCCTTCCTTCCTTCCTTCCTTCCTTCCTTCCTTCCTTCCTTCCTTCCTTCTTTCCTCTTTTCTTCCTTTCCTCTCTCTATTGCTTTCTTTTTCTCTTATCGTCTGTCTCCCCACATAGAATGGAAGCTCTGTATGAATAGAGACCCTTTCTGTCTTCAGCGTATTCCCCACAATATCATGCAGTTTTTAATACATAGGAAACACTCAGTGCATGTGTATTGAATGTTTATTGTAGAAGGCATTTTCATTTCTAGTGAGTCACTCGTCCAAATGGAGTACATTTTCACTTACATCTAAATGTACCTTTGAGTTTCATTGGCCTTCTAGCCTGGGAACCAAGCACATTAAACTCCAGTGTAAGACATTATATCCATAATAGCCAAATTCAAAAATAACCTGAATATCTACCAACTGGTAAATGGATAAATGAAATGATTGTGTTCACAGAGTGGAATATTATTCAGCAATAAAAAGAAGTGAAGTTAAAAGGAATGAACTAATACATGCTACAAAATGGATGAACCACAGAAACATGAGGCTTGAAACATAAAAACAAGATGCAAAGGACCACATATTGTTTAATTCCACTTATATTAAATGTCCACAATAGGTGAATTCATAGAGACAGAAAGCAGATCAGCAGTTGCCTGGAGCTGGAGTAAAAAGCAAATTAACTACAAAAAGAGATAGATCTTACTGGGGTAATAAAACTGTTCTAAAACGGAATTGTGTTGATGGTTGTACAACTTGGTAAACCTAAACTTAAAAAATCATTTGATCACTCACTTAAATGGATTTTATGATATATACAATACTCCTAAATAAAATTTTAAAAATTAAAAAGAATTACTTGCACACCCACCCCCTAACCCACCCCCCTACAAAACACAGTGAGAGCATTGGAAAACCACTCCGAAGTAATGTATCTTTTGGGATATAAACTCCTTCCTATTTTAGACTAACTGATTAAATTGATTTATTTTTCCTTCAGTCAGAAATCTACAGACCTTTTTCCATTTCCAGTGGCATGATGCTTAGCTCATCAACTTTTTCAGCTCTTCTCTTTCACTGACACTTGGCACCTATATTGCTGTAACATAAACGGAGCAAATGAGTCGTAGTTGCAATTTATAAGGCCCATAGGAAGAACAAGAGATTTCTGAAAACAGACATTTTTAAGCAAAGCCATATAAAAATATCTCATCTGATAAATGGCATTTTTCTAACCTTATATTTACCCAATTGGAAGACAGCTATATTTTAGCACCTTTTACCCTAAATAACATAAATTTTCAAGTGAGTACGTCCACTTTAACACATGGCAGTACAACTCCTGACCATGATCAAACTCTAAATAACTAGATAAAAGTCTCTTAAGTGCAGCTTCCCTGCCTTGAGCAGAGGGAGTGAGCATTCAGGAAGCACATGGAATCGGGCTACCCTGAAAGCAAAGAGATATTCTTTTTTTAAAAATATATATTTTATTGATTTTTTACAGAGAGGAAGGGAGAGAGATAGAGAGTTAGAAACAT
>NW_006299479.1:2355051-2366183 GCF_000327345.1 Myotis davidii
GAGAGAAATTGCCAACATTAAACTTTTATATTTACTCATGTACTTAGCATTTCCTGTGCTCTTCACTTCTTCCTGAAAATCCAACTTCCCATCTGATATAATTCTCTTTCAGCCATGAAAACTTGATTTAGTATTTTTTGTCATGCACATCTGCTAGTAACAAATTCCCTTAGTTTCCTTTTTTTTTTTTAATCTGAAAATAATCTTTCTTTCATCTTCATTTTAGAAGGCTATTTTTACTGTGGATAGGATTCTGGGTTGCAAGTTTTGCCTCCAGCACTTCAAGGATGTCATTCCTCTGCCTTCTGACCTCTGCTCTTTCTGATGATAAGTTTGTAGACAACTTCTCATTGTTCTAAGTATTGTGTCATTTTTCTCTAGTTGCCCTCAAGATTTTCTCTTAACCTTTGGTTTGAATAGTTTGTGTCTAATGTGTATAGATGTAATTTTCTTGGTTCTTAATCCTCAGAGTTTTCAGAGCTTCTTGAATCATTAATTTACTTTTTTTTTCAAACTTAAAAAAATGTTCAGATTTTAAAAAATTGAAATAGTGTGGTTTTTTTCCTGCTACTATTCCTCTCCATCTAGGTTTCTAGTTACATGTATGTTAGAATTTTGCTATGGTACTTGGGGTTTATCCTTACATTTAAAAAAAATTTTCTTTGTTCTTGAAGTTGAATAATTTCTATTGATGTATTTTTAACTATACCAACTATTGCAGGTTTTTTTGTAGTTGCCCATATGCTGTTAAGCTTGTTGAGTGAATTATTTACTGTAACATTTTATTTTACTGCATTTTTAACTCTAAAATTATCATTTTATTGATTTTTACCATTTCAGTTTCTCTGCTGTAATTTTCTACGTGTTCATTCATTACCATCTTGTTTTCCTTTACATTCTTGAACCTAGACATAATAGCTACATTGAACTCTTTTTCTGCTCAGTCCAGCATCTGGGTCAATCTCTATTGACTGCCTTTTCCCTTAAATATAGGTTGCTATATTTTCATGTTTTGTCCTATATCTAGTAAATTTGTTGTTTATTTTCAAGTTGATTGAGATATAATTGACATATAACATTGTGTAAGTTTAAGATACACAACATACTGACTTGGTACCCATGTATACTACAAAATGATTACCACCAGAGCATTAGCTAACACCTCTATCATTTCACATAATTACCATTTCTTTTTTTTTTGTGGTGAGAATACTTAAGATTTACTCTCTTAGCCTTTAAAGTATATAATAAGTTAATTATAGTCACCATACTGTGCCTTAGATTCCCCAGAAGTTTTTCATCTATTCAAAAGTATAGAAACACGATTGATTTTTGCATGTTGGTTTTGTGTTCTGCAACTTTATTGAATTTGGTCTTTATTGTGTTCAGATTATGTTCCCTCTTTACCCAATTTGTTGAGCATTTTTATCATGAAAGATTTGTATTTTATCAAATTTTCTTTCTATATCTACTGACATGCTAATATAATTATTATCTTTCATTTTATTAATGTGGTGTATCATATTTACTTATTTTCACATGCTGAAAAATCTTGACATCCAAGAGATAAATTCTTCTTGATCATGGTACAGTATATCATCCTCTCAATGTGCTATTGAACTTCGTTTCCTAATATGTTGTTGAAGATTTTTTTTAATCCATATTTATCAGGGATATTGGTCTGTAGGCTTATTTTTCTTATAGTATCTTCATATGGTTATGGCTTGTGGGTAATATTGGCCCCATAAAATGATTTTTGGTATCTTTTCTTCTCTTCAATTTTTTGGAAGATCTTGAGAAGGATTGGTGTTAATTCCCCTTTAAATGTTTCATAGAATTTACCAGTGGAGCCATCTGGTCCTGGGCTTTTCTCTGTTGGAAAGTTTTTGATTACTCATTCAATCTTCTTATTCATTATTGGTCTTTTCAGATTTTCTATTTCTTCATAATTCAGTCTTGGTAGGACATGTGTTACCAGAAATGTATCCATGTCTTCTAGGTCATTCAATTTGTCAACATATTATTTTTCCTAGTAGTTTCTTATGGTCCTTTGAATTTCTGTGATATCAGTTATAATATCTGCCCTCTCATTTCTGATTATAATCATTCAGGTATTTTAGCCTAGCTAAGGTTTGCTATGGCTGGGATGCTTGGAATCTATTCTGTGAATGCAAATCATAGAGCTTAGTCACATATCTAGTCAAAGTTTGTTGATATACAGAAGATGAATCTCCCTCTCCCTCTCCTTTCAAAAATTTCCCACCCCCTCACTTTCCAGCTGCTAGGAATGCCCTAACCTCTATCCTCTGGTTCTTCGAGGCAGCAAAATTATAGTCTTCTATCTAAGTTTTATCCACTTTACCTAGTATGTACTGGGGTCTCTGATCAGGAAACAAGCAAACGAACAAACATGAAACCAATCATTTCAGAATAGATTGAGGAAATTAAGTTGGCAACCTTGCAACTGATTAGCAATGAGGGAGTAAAGATAATTCACAGATACACACACAGTGTTTCTCTTCTCTGGAAAGACTTCCTCTCCTTTTGCAAACATCAAAATCCAATTTATCTTTCCAGGCATAGCTCAAACTTCCTTGCCCAGTCCACCATTTCTTCCTTCCTCAAAATATCAAGCAGCCACTGCTTTGGGCTGTGTAAGGTTTGGCAGAGTATACACCTTCACTATACAAATTGATTCCAAATGCTCTAAGATGAAAAACATGCTTTATGTAATATGGTTTCAGAGCCTTAGGGCCTATCACAGAGCAGGTTCTCCACAAATACTTTTTGATTAATTGATTCTCCCACTAGTCTCACTTCACAGTGTTTCTGATAATACAGGGATAGCCTCTAAGTGTCTCTAATCTTCACCAGGCTTTCTTAATTCTTCCTGAACCACCTCCTAGAAGCAATTGTTACTATTACAATCAAGCTTGCTGATTGGTTTATAGTGTTGGGTTTTGCCAAAGTTGCCTATTTTAAAGGTACAGAGACATTTTGCGCTGAGATTAGGGACTCTTGATTAGCTAAGACTTGAGAAAGTATACATACTAGACTGGTAAATATGCCCCTATAGAATAACTCCGGCAATGTTCTGCCTGAATTTGATCAGGAAGAAGGGGAAACAAAAGAAAAATGTTGTCTGTAGCCGGACAGCTCTCGCTTTGGCCCTTACCTATTGATTTTGGTGCAAAGAAAACCCTGTACAGCTCTTTAAAATGCACTAGATTGTAGGCATAATAAATGTTAATATGCAGCTGCTCACACCCAAAGGCTTCTGAGTACAAATAACAAAATGCAAAATTATAATAAATGGAGATTCTGTGCTTCTGGAAACTTCCCAGAAGGCAGCAAGTGGAAACAGCACAAACCCAAAAGGCAATAATAACAGAAAAGAAAGCCAACAATGGCTTGGATCACAGAGCCCCGAAGAGCTCGCGGCGAGGCCCATGGAGAGAGAAGCTGGAAGCCCTGGTGAGAAAAGCCCAGGACTAGCCGACAAGGTGATGGAGCCTCTTCGAAAGCTACACTCACACTCACACTCACACACACACACACACACACACACACACACACACACACACACATTTCACCCCCTCCTGCAATGAATGCAATCAGTGCAATCCTCATTCACTTTATCTCTTCATAATGCCAAGGTTGGTCCGATTGAAAGCAGATAATTTTATAAAAACCTCTATAAATTAAGAATGAGATTTAGGAGCCAAAATAAGCCTGGGACAAAAGCAGGGGAGACCAGGGGCAGGTTAATGCTGCTCCTCTCCTCACTGACACAGCTCTGCCCTAGACACACACCCTGGGTCCATAGATGACAGGGCAGCTGAGTCTCCCTCAGCCTTTCTGGGAATGTCACTTCTGGGCCTCGTGTCCATTTCTTATTAAATAGCCCAACAGGGAGAGCAATGCTCTCTGGATCCCTCCTACCTTGTAATCCTGAAGCCTCCACAACCCTGGGGTGAGGTCGGTTACTAGAAAATACCTGGATGTGATTTGTTTGCTAGACTCTCTCCACAGCTGGGCTGAGAGCTCCGTGAAGATAGAGTCCACCTGAGTTATCCTGGGAGCCATCGAGGCCAGCAACACAGAGCTTGGTGCACAACACACCAAGCAATGGTTTTTCTAGCTTTGTGCTTCGGTTTCCTCATCTTTCAATATAGATCATTAAAATACTTAACTCACAGGAGGTCATTGTTATAATATAGTAAATGTCTAAGTCTCTAAAGCATTAAAATAATGCTAGGCCATAGTAAATGGACAATAAATGCTACTCATTGCCGTAATAGTTACTCCTAATATTAAATTGGATAACCACAAATGGGCCCTTATTTTAAAATGTGTAATTTTTAAGAACGCCTTTTAAGACACCGATTTTAACCTGTTTCCCTCATTAAAATCAAAATTTCACATCAAGGTTAAATATATTTTGTAAATTGTTTTTCTTCTTTACCTACTGATCTTTCTGAATATAAACCTCGTAGTGGAGAAACACCTGGAGACTAAAACCTTGCTAAGTCTGAGTTGTTAATCGGGTTTTCCCCGAGGCAGGTGGAAGCTCTCAGAACCTTGCAGAAGGCGGCAACACCAAGATAGAAACTGTGAGAGAAAGGTGACAGCAAGAGGGATGAAGGCAAACTCCTCTGGGGTTTAAAGTTCTCATTTGTAGAAGGAAGTGGCTGGCCTACATGATTTCTAATGTGCTTTCATTTCTAATAAGTCATAAGCTCATTTAATAAGCTAACTTGCTTAAACCTATCTAAGCTCAGAAGTGCCAGTCATTAGGATAAAATCCACTTCCCCTGCTGTTACTATGGAAGCTAGCCTTCAGATCACCTGGGCTTCCATATTCTTGTTTGTCAAAGGGTTGAGCAGGAAGTCCAGAGAGTCCCATGGCAGGAATTCAAGCCGTAACTACAATGTAGCCGATATCATAGGCTACAAAAGCCATGTAGCCTACTAACTTCTAATAGCTCAGTTCTTTCTGAGCCCTGTACCTTGGTGTTATATAGGTAGGCAAGGTCTTCTATACAAAATGTCTTTGTTCCTTCATTGTGTGTATATGCGGTGTGTGTGTGTGTGTGTGTGTGTGTGTGTGCATGTGCATGCACACATGAGTGAACACAGGTAGTCCTGGCATATTCAGAACAGTGCTATCCAAGAATATTCTTTCAGATGGCTTTGTTAAAAGATTGTCAGTGTAGAGAGAACTCCTCTCTACAGTTTATAAAAACCCACCTCGAACCTAAGAATACAGAAACGTTGAAATCAAAAGAGTGGAAAATGTGCATTAAATAAATATTAAGGAAAATGAAGCTTGTATAACTAAGTATCAGGCAAATGTACTTAAAAGCAAAAAGCATTGTTAGGTATGAAGAAATGCGCCATGCCTATTTTACAAGTAGAGAGAAGTAGCCACAGAATCCTACCCAAAGTTTTCCCCATGGGCCAATCCTGAGGACTCCCTCTCCTAGCTATGTACCTGTGAATGGGTCCTCCATCCTCGTGAGTAGGCCTCCCACAAGAAGCGCTCAGTAACATCCGGGGAACAGAATATATCTTCAAGGAGCAGAGACTGCAGGACCAACACAAAGCTAATCAGATTCTACACTGCCATCAATCCACCTCCAGAGAAAACTCATCGTGAACTGCAAAATACTGCACGCTGCCCAAAGAGAAATTCCAAAACAAGAGCCCGAAATCCTCCAAATAAAAGGATTACCAAAAAATCCCCTTGGTGTTACATGTAAAGATGGAAATGAGCCCTTGTATGGAACATCACTCCTGGCCCTGATGGTACCTAGATTCCTGCTCGCCTCATGCTAGCTGGGTAAGGACCTACAGCGCTGCTCCTGGCTGTGCTCTCCTTAATTCTAACTGCTGGGAAAAGGAGGATGGCCAGTGGGTATTTTCAATCATTCAGCCTCTTCACCTCTGAACCTACAAAAAAGAAGTGCTGGGTAGGGAGAAGGTGAAAGCGCCGACCTTTCCCTTCCATCCATCTCTTTCAGCTTTTCAAATGGAAAGGCAGGAGAAAGGTGAGATGTCTTGGCTGATATCCAAGCCAGGGAAAGAAAGACAGGGAGGGGGAGAGGGGTGCCCTGCCAGGGAGAGTAAATAAAAGCTCATATGCAGAGGTGAATAATGAGGTGTTTCACTTGCACAAAGAATCAAAGGAAAATATTTATTTACTGAGAAGCTGCTCAGAGCTCTGGGGTTCTAGGTGGAAGAAACTAGTTCATTGACCTCCCGCTGGCTGTTCTGGGAAATCTAGAGAATTCAAACACAGAAGAGCTGCGAGTAGGGACAACCCCTGCCTGCCTGTGCCTTCCAGCACCTGTGTAAGGAAAGGCAGTAAGAAAGATGGCTCCTTTGTGCTGGGACTCTGGGTTGCTGTCGTGAAGCATGTGAGCAGCCTCCTCAATCAAGTCTATCACTCTTTAGAGGGCTGTGGGTCTTTGGCCATGACTGCAAAGTTGAGTCTACACAGAAGGGGATACCTTATGCCTAGAGTGGATGCAAGGCAGGCGGTGTGGCTGCTGAACTCTCAGAGAGATGCCTGTGGCTATGCTAAAAAGAGGATGACACTGGTAGTGGACACTACACTATGGCTACTGGAGAATCAGGGAGGGAGAGAGAAGGGAGGACTCCACTCATGAAGCAACAGAGCAGTGCACAGTGGGGCTGTTGCAGTAAAGAGAGAAGACATTGCACTGGAGTGGCTCAGTTGGTTGGAGCACCATCCTGTGTACCAAAAGGATGCAGGTTCGAATCCCAGTCAGGGCACATACCTAGATTTTGGGAGCATATAGGAGGCAACTGATCAATTTTTCTCTCTCATATCAGTGTTTCTCTCTCTCTCTCTCTCTCTCTCTCTCTCCCTCTTCCTCTCTCTCTAAAATCAAACATATGCTCAGGTGAGGATAAAACATAAGAAAGTGGGGAAATACAGGCCAGGCTCTTGGGTGAGAACTTAAACTAGGCTCTTGAATGATTTTTGGCAACCAAACGCTCACTTAGAGTGAAAGTTGGCTCTCTACCTGGCATCTTTGTCAAGGGAATGGAGAGTGGTGGGTTGTAGGATGACTGGCCTGGGCAAGGAGACCGCAGGGAAGTTATTCAACACTCATCAAATCTGACTCTGATCAGATTATTTCCAACAATGTGGCAACAACCATGCCTTGTTCAATTTAGAGAGCTTTGATAGAGTTCTAAGGATGAAAAATTAGAGAAAATAGGGAAACATAAGTATTTCTTAAACAACTCAATTTAGTCCAAGGGCTATAACTTAATGTGCCAGGATTAAGAGTGAACTGGCTCTAGAAATCTTACATTTTGATCCATACCAATATCTTTATCATCTACAAGGCATGCATCTTCCAGTCTTCCGAATCAACATAGTCTCTATCATTCCCTCGTGATGTATAGTACTTACCTGCTTGGCACTGTAGGCTTCTGAGCCTATTACTGGTTATGATGTTACTCCAATTCCTTCTTCTTTGTTTGGTGAGGACACCAAGACCCAGAGAGTTAGGGGCAGAGATGATTTTATATTAGGTGCCTTCTATCATGACCTGTCTCTTCCTCTATTGTAAACAAATGCCTGTATTATTTCCTCTAGTTCACCAAGGTTTTTACTTCTGTGCTAAGAATTGAGTCATTTTCTGCCCAGAAATTCTGACAGCACCATTTCCTCCCGGGCACTGATCTACAATGGCCTTGTCCTTTTGTGGACCGAGCCCCTGGTAAATGGTCCAGACCTGAATGAAAGTTTTCCATCTGGGTCCCTCTGACCTTTCCCTCATTCATCAAGTACCACCAGGTTGTAAGAAAAGTAATAGCCCCTTTTCTGTCTTCTGTCCTCACAATTTATCACCCGATCCTCAATTCAAGTCTATCACCTTTGAAAGGATCGTGAGGAATTGTTTTCCCCTTGTCAAATCTCAGCTGAAGCAAATACTTGTGGTCCCTTTTCAGCCTGAGACTCAACCGACTTCATCTCTAGTCTGACCTGTGAAATACTCACTGTGCCATCTGTTAAGTTACTGGCAATGTGTGGAAAGCTCATTGTTTTGTTAATTATATATCTTGACTTTAGTACCCTTCACTATCCAAAATTAAAGGGTGCTTGGATCAAATGGTACAGAGATGGGGCTTCCTTAATGGCCTTAAGACGCATGTTCATCAGACCCAAGGGCTGTCCTCTCCACGCAGCTCTCAGAGAAAGACAGGAAGTAGGAGTTTCTGGTCTCACAAGCACTAGAAGGCCTTTTATGCCTCGAGGACATGATCGAAAAACAAATGATATTTGTGTTACACAGATGAGTGAATAATTGAATGAGTGGGTGAATAAGCACATCAATGAATGCATGAATGAATAAGGAGGAGAAAACAGCAAAGTGGAATAGGCTATAATTAATCAGTTGAATTGTTTGCATTATCAATTCTATACCTGTGTAGTTTAGAGAAGAAAGGTGCTGAACATTGCTTTGGGGAGTCCAAGAGTTTTATTGCGATAAGAAAACTTAGAATTCAGTTCATTGTTTTCCTTGTATCATGATGTCACCTGTTGTTTTCATGTGCTCTGAATGCAAGGCACTCAGACAAGGAAAGAAACAGGAAAAGAGTCCAGGTTCCTAACCCAGCCTACCACTCCAGAGCCTCTCCCCAGCTGGAAGGGTGTCAGGGAATGTTTTTTTTTTAAAAATAAAATATATATATTGATCTCAGAGAGGAAGGGAGAGAGAGCTAGAAACATCAATGATGAGAGAGAATCATTGATTGGCTGCTTCCTGCACACCCCCCACTGGGGATCAAGCCCACAACACGGGCATGTGCCCTGACTGGGAATTGGCCTGAGACCTCCTGGTTCATAGGTGGATGCTCAACCACTGAGCCATGCCGGCTGGGCTGTCAGGGAATTTTTTAATCTAGAAAATCAGGTGTTCCAAGAGCCACCCTGATGCCCTGTTTTTGAAGTATCCATCTCTTTTTTATCTCCCAGTGCCGATGCCAATCTATGGGAGATAATGGACAATTTAAATAAAAATTTTGCCTGACACTATATTCTCAGAGAACAGTTAATAAGGACAGATTTCTTTAACACACACGTATAAATGGCAGAACGATTATTACCTATCCAGCTGCTTTGGCACTAATAGAAAAGTTTGCATTATACCTAGTGGCCATTCAACAATCTGAAAACTTGGCCCAAAAAAACTCTGTTCTCCTTCAATGAAAAAGACTTGTTTAGACCAAAGGACAGATGACAAGGAGCAGAGAAAACTGGTGGGACTTGGCTGCAGTGTTTCTGAGATGGAGGGAGAGGGTTAAGGGGGGGGGTGTAAAGGGAGGGGGGTTCCTGACCTCTCAGAAGAGAGAGGTGAGGTCATCTGCTCCACTGGTTGCTGTGGGTGAGACCTTGCCACTGAGCACTGAGAGGATTTCGATCTGGCCCAGGTGAACTGCACAGCACCTTCATGAGGACTGACAACTTGACAGACAGGTGGCTCACATATTGACAGCACAGGTCCTCGCCCTGCCACCTCACTGATCGTGGTCAGCACTTTTAGAAAGGATGCAAAGATGTCTAGAAATAAAGGAAAGGAAAGAAGATGAACACCCCTTCCTGAAAGAAAAAAAAGTCATAGAATTTGCTCTGGTAAGAGCCCTTCCCTTGAATGCCAGTTAGAGTTGGGCTCTCCTGTTAGGATGACCTTGACCTAGGGCTGTTTTATAGTTGCAGACCGGTATGGGCGCTACTAGTCATCTTATGGGTGGCTGGAGTCTTGACCTCTTCCTGCCTTCTCCTAGCTGCCCGGAAGCCTGGAGTTTGCCATGAACTTACGGCCTGTGTTACTGAGCTGCGTTCTCCCAGCCTGTGGCTACTAACTCACCTCCCTGAGTAAGGAGCCCTCAAGATCCCAAGCAAGCAGCCTGTGTCTGACTTGTTTGGTAATAAACAGTGACTGCAAACCCACGCCAGGCACTCACATATTTTTTGAGTGAGGGAATGCATTTTTTAAAAATGCAGGATTGAAAACTCCTATAGCATTCGACTGTACGCACACCCCAGGAATCTTGAATTCACCATCTCACAAGCTAACCAGAGCTGGATGAAACCGCACCCCTCTGAGCCCTCACTTTGCCTATACTTTGTATGACATTTGCATTCTGATTTATTATAGTTAATTGTGTTTAACTTAGTAACGAGCTCTTCAGAGCAGTCTTTCTGCTGGCTCCATCTTTATCTCATTCAACATATGTTTATTGAACGCTCAATGTTCTGAGTTTTAAAGAATAAAGAGATAAATTAGGCTTGTGCCATTTTCTCCAGCGTGTACGTTGGATGGAAGTGGCGGTGGGAGAGGACCTGTGCCCAGGTTGAAAGGCATGGGGAGTGGGCAGAAGAGGATGAGAAGTAGGTTATCATTATAGCAGCTCATGCGTGACAAATGCTTACAATAGATGTGTAAATGGCACAAGCATTATCTCAACCTTTACAAGACCCCGATGAAATAGGCATTATAATTATGCCCATTTTACACATGAGGAAACCAACCCAGCCTCAGAACAGTTAAGTAACTTGCAAAGCCAAAGGACCAGGGACAACCTTTGTGATCCTAGAACCAACATATTCTCTCTCTCTCTCTCTCTCTCTCTCTCTCTCACACACACACACACACACACACATTTTTGGCTGAATTTATCTTTTAGGACAATGACTTCTATATTACTCAAAAAGCAGTCACATGTGTGTAACTATTTTAATGAATGAACTGGACTCGATAAAGTGCAACCAAAAGAGTAAATGTATTCTTCCTCCCATAGTCCCTGCAAAATCATTCTGGATTAGTCTTCTTTATCCCCGGGATAAAATTTCAGGAAAGTCTTAAAGCTGTCCGAGTTCCCTTTAATCACAAAAGCAGCCTCAATTTAATAACTGAGTCCAAAGACATCCAGTTCATCAAAGCGCCAAACGTCATTCAGCTTTCGGATTCCCCTTAAGCCCAAGTCTGATCTCCTCTGGGTTCCAGCCTGTGGTGAGGCCGTGGGTGTGCAGGGCTGGCTTCTCTGTTTCCTCACTCTGCTCCCTTTTCCCTGTACCCTACCCCCCTGCC
>NW_006299479.1:2366222-2379913 GCF_000327345.1 Myotis davidii
TGAGAAGGAATTAGAAGGAAATGACATAATGTTTCATGGAGGCTCCCGTTGTAATCCAGAGATGACACCCTCTGGGTGGCAGGCAGGTGTACAGCTGCTAGCCTTTCGGTTGTATCTGCTGATTGTCTTTTGCTTTTAAAAGCTTCTTGCAAGGACCCCTCATTGCATCTCTCTTGACATGAGCAAAGTCTCTCCTCCCGGGAGAGACACCTAGGACTTCCCTTCCAGAAACTCAGCCTATACCCAGCTCTCACTGCGAGAAACTTTCCCCCTTCAAGCAAAATCCCCTTTAAACACTCGCAGGCCAGCTCCCCCTCTGGAGCCTGTAGTTCGGCCCCGGGCCCATCTCCTTTGTGTCAGGAGGACGGAGGCCGCCCCCAACAGCGCTGGCACCCGGTGACCAGCTCCAGCCCTCGCTTTAGCCCCTTTCAGGCAGGAACCCCAGTTCTTAGGCTTCCCCGCTCTGCAGGGCTCCAGACAGGCTCTCTGAGGAGCCCCCCTAAAGCTTTTCCCATCCACCTTGAGATGAGAAGAAAGAAGTGCCTTAGAAAGGCGGCCGGCCCCTGCCTGTGAGGAAGCAGCTTCAGGAACCTCTTAGCCCAGCGGTTCTCAACCTGTGGGTCGCGACCCCTTTGGGGGTCGAATGACCCTTTCACAGGGGTCGCCTAAGACCATTGGAAAACACATACATAATTACATATTGTTTTCGTGATTCATCACTATGTTTTAATTATGTTCAATGTGTAACAATGAAAATACATCCTGCATATCAGATATTTACATGACGATTCATATCAGTAGCAAAATGACAGTTATGAAGTAGCAACGAAAATAATGTTATGGTTGGGGGTCATCACAACAGGAGGAACTGTATTAAAGGGTCGCGGCCTTAGGAAGGCTGGGAACCACTGTCTTAGCCGGTGTTCCTGTGCGCCCTCCTGGAGCAGTTCTGCCCGGCCCTTGTCATGCTGCTCCCCCCAATGATACCAGGCCAACCACTGCCTGGGAGGGCTCTCCAGGCGAGGCTGATTGTCTGCTTCTGGGCTTCAGGGTAGTCCATGCTTCTAACCACCAACCAGGTGGGGTTACCATTCATGGCTCTAGATCAGCCGTGGGCAAACTACGGCCCGCGGGCCGGATCCGGCCCGTTTGAAATGAATAAAACTAAAAAAAAATAAAATAAAAGACCGTACCCTTTTATGTAATGATGTTTACTCTGAATTTATATTAGTTCACACAAACTCTCCATCCATGCTTTTGTTCCGGCCCTCCGGTCCAGTTTAAGAACCCATTGTGGCCCTCGAGTCAAAAAGCTTGCCCTAAATCTAGATTAGAAGGTAAAGAGAAGTGCAAAAGCAGAAAACAATCTGAGCAAGACTCTTGGGTAAAAAGCCAATATGCCTGGCAGGAAATGATGGATAGGAAAACAACATCTGATAGTAGTGCAATAAGACCTTAAGAGCTGACTTCTATCCAATATGTATCTCCCAGAACATTGCTCTGGGCACCCTACACGCATTGATTTAACTCCCTTAATACTCCTAGGAGGTCTCTACTGACCTAGTCCATTTTTCAGATGAGAACACCAAGGCCCAGAGAATCTCACTCACTTGCCCAAAGTCATGCAAGTAGCACGTAGAGAACAGGCAGTCTGGCTCCGGAGCCTCAGCTTGGAAGAGCTACATCATCCGCCTTCCATAGATAAAGTGGCGGGAACTCAGGGGCAGACTGTGGAAGCCCCTTGTGCCATAAGAAGTTCAGGGTTGTCCTCAAAAGTTGGCAAACTACGGCCTATTTGTGTACAGGCCATAAACTAAGAACAAATCATTACATTTTTAAGGGGCTGTAAAAATACATACATACATACATACAATAATAATATACAGGGTGGGGCAAAAGTAGGTTTATAGTTGTTCATATGGAAAATAATAGAATAGTTAATAAATAATAACACAGGAATGAACTCTGTGTTTCACATACAACTGTAAGCCTACTTTTTCCCTGGATGACAGAGCAACAGTATGGCTAGGTGGCCTGCAAAGCTTGGAATACTTATTGTCAGTTCCTTTATGGAAAGTTTGCCAGCCCCTGGCTGAGCAATCGTGCTCACACGTATCATCTTTAAGTTCCTGGGTTCTGCGAGGATCTCAGGAACCACTGAAGAGGCAGGAGAGAGTGGAGAGTGAAGAGACAGGAGAGAGTGGAGGCCACCTACCACGCAGTAAATACTCCAGGTTTCCCCTCCAAATTCCCTAAACAGAACAGCACTGCATTTAAAAAAAAAATATTCAGCACTAATATGCTGTTTTATAAGGATTCTACCACAAAAAGAAAATTGAAAATTAGTGTTTTGAGCTATAGAAAGCCATCGCAGGCCTATAATTGGGGAACTGGCCTACCAATAAGAAAGAAACAGAGGCTGGTAGGGTACTCAGGACCAATGCGATGAGGGGAAACTCAAAATGAGAAGAGAAAAAGTTAGAAAACGTTTGCCCTGACGAGTGTGGCTCAGTGGATAGGGCCTTGGCCTGTGGACTGAAAGGTCCCGGGTTTGATTCCGGTCAAGGGCATATACCTTGGTTGTGGGCACATCCCCAGTTGGGGGTGTGCAGGAGGCAGCCAATCGATGTTTCTCTCTCATCGATGTTTCTAGCTCTCTATTCTTCTCCCTTCCTCTCTGTAAAAAATCAATAAAATTTATTTTTTTAAAAAAGTTAGAAAACGTTTAATAATCCTATCATGAGACTGGGGGAGGGACAAGAGTGATATTAATAGAAAGGGAAGGGGAGAGTGTGTGGGACTTCACACAGGATGAACTGAGAGGTCTCAGTAAACTACATGATCACACAGCAAGAAGGCGGGAATCTCAAGGACAAGGCCAAGATTTCAAATGTGGGTGTTGGAGGAAAAGGATTCTATTGATGGAAGTAGATACCATTAGAAGGAAGGCCTGGTTTGGGTGACAAGATGTTGCCGTGAATTCCATATTCACAGACCCTCGGAAGCTGGGTGGCTGTCCCTTGTACTGCCCAACCTGCGGCTCACAGAACAGGGAAGAAGAGGGCCGCAAAAGGCAAGCCAGCTTTGCATTCAAAATTCAGCCAACTTGAGGGCAGTGGCAGATATCCTCTGCCAAGACGGCTGGAAATCACTCCTAATTCTCTTTTCAGGAGAAAGATCTGGGGCTGGGGCTTTGTAGCTTCCTTTCTTTCATCTCCTTTTCTGCCTGTTTCAAGAAAGGTTTTTCAACAGGTAACAGCAATGACAAGATCAGCTATTTCTTCGGCAAAACTGAAATTATGTTTGATGTGATTTTGTCCCTGCCTCCCTTCCCACAAACGAGGAGCCTTAGAATTTTCTCTTTCCTTCAGAGGCAGTTAACCAGCTGGAATAGGTCCCTGGTACTGGGTTCGACTTCCAGGAAAGAATATAAACCTTCAGCCACAAGACTGTAATTCTCTGCCACTCCTTCAGATCAGTTCCTGTGTCAGCAGGGTGCAATACCAAGAGACTTTATGACATCTTCTCCAACTGTTGGCAAGTTCTGACTCTCAAAGAGAGCTATTTTGTCATACAAAGATTAGAGTGCTCCACAGAATACGAAAAAGGGAAAGGTAAAAGAAACGAAGTCATCAAGAAAAGTTTTTAAAACCCCTCTCTGCCTAGGCTTGTTTGAAGAGCCGGTATTATGCACTTGGAATTTACTTTAATTATTAACATTGAAAGAAAATGTTCCTTCTAAGCATCGAAACTTTAAAGGGTAAATAGTCATCAGAGTTCAGGTACCATTTTCTTAAAGTGCTATCATAAGAGGAGGGGAAGCAATGCAGCTCTTTGGAGGGTCGGTTACTGTTGTTTGTTTTGTTTTGTTTTACTCAGTGATTGCAAAGTGCTTTATAAGAAAAAAAAATCAATAAAGCTTCTATCCAGCTGGGGCCAAGAGAGACACGAACTATGACTTGGCCCAAGGTCGTGCTGCCAATCCTCTCTACACTCATCAAAGATTGAGGAGTTGGCTTCTAAGGGGAGAGCAACAGAAGGGATGCGTGTGTGTGGCAGCTCTCTAAATGGTGAATATCTGAGACATGCCAAAGATGTTAGTGCCAGAAGCAGAGGGATTGATTAGTGAGACTCATAGGGGGAGGATGCAAAAAAGCTGGGGGAAACTACACAGAATCCAGCTAGATGTACATATGACCTTGAATGTCCTGTACATGGCCTGTGGCTCCTCAAAGCAGCCTTCATCATTGGTGTGATTTAAATCTACACTCAAGGACACACCGGCGCGCCTTCCCCCAGAAATGGGAAGATGAATGGCCTGCTAGCTGTTACTTTTACGTCCTCCCATCTGCAGCACTGGGAAATGAATCAGGCTTTCGGGTTCAACAACTGCCAGAAGTCAGAGGAGCAGTCTCAGGTAACGCTGACCTCTTGCAAAAGGTCACCATCATCTTTTAAGCTATGGGGTAATTACATTTCTATCTAGTTCCTAGTTGGCCAGATTTCCTTGCACTCCTTAAGCTTCCATGTTAACTTAGAATGCCCTTCACCTTTAGCTGAAGAGGAGTGTTTTTTTTTCCCAACTGTAGTCTCATGGCCTTGTCTCTGCCAATTAGATTCTATCCTTATCTCTAACAGTGACCTACATCCAAGAGAGCGGACACTAGAAATCCTGGCCGTCACCTGCAAGGTCTGGTTGGGAGACTGTACACACTTACAGGCACACACCTACACACACAGAGTACACACTCAATGTCGGTGCTTTCTCAGTGCTGGATTATTGGTGGGGTATTTTGAAGGTGCCAGAAGAAAAAAGAAATATGAAACATGGAAAACACTGAGCATTTTCTCGCTAATGAATTCACTCAACAAATATTTATTGAGCCTGTAAACTCGAAATACTCACTCGTACAGTCTCGTTCCTCAGTGAACTTGCTCACTCAGAGTTCAGCAGAAGCAATCATCTAACAAAACCAAGCCTCCTGGATTGAAAATCTCAGCTGGCCAACCTTGTAACCTCCCCTCTTTTCTTTCTTCAATCTTTGCAGTCGTTTTTAGATAATTGCAGAATCTTAAGCCCATCCCTTCTTTCAATGTTGCTCAGTCTAATTTCAGACTTCTCATTCTTCATAATGACATTTAAGTGGTGTCATCATTGCTACTGTCATCCATATCAATAAATATTTATGGGAAACCACTTGGTATCTTCTTGTACTGAACCAAAACCCTTTAGAATGTTATAACATAGAGGATATACTGTCTGGATGCTGAAAGAGGTAGGTGTTAAAAAGATTAGCTAATTAATCTCAGAGAGTTGTTAAGTACCTACAGAGCTGACCAAACCTGGGGGGGAAAAAGTGTTCTTGTGTATAATCAGTTAGTTTGGACTTACAGAAAATATATTATTTCCCCATCTAATAACATGCCAGGAAATAGCTATTTTCTGTTTCTCCCACAGGGATCTCTGCAGACAAATAATTCAAACAAAACTAAACTTTCAAACTTCACGCTTTCCCATGGGAATCATCTTTTATTAGAAGTAGTCACTTCAAAGGTTTAAATAAATGTGGGTTTTTTTTAAAAAAAACTAAAACACTGCAAGCAATTTATATTTCTGTGTGTACATTCACTAAATGATTCTGATCAGATCCAGGGAATTTATCCAGCCAGGAGGGCTAGGAAAGTGTGAAACTTGATAGCACAAGCAATGTCAACCAATTAGTGACAGAAATTAGGTGGGCATTCAAACCCCCGCAAATGAACTTGGACTCAGATGAATTTATGACCCAAACTCAATAAATGATAGTAGGAGAGTTTGTTTTTATGTGGAACCACTTCCTAAGCAATATCAAGGTCTTTTAAAGACACACTAGTTTCTGACAAATATCATTTACCACAATAATAAGCTGACATTTTCTTTAGCAGCTTTTCAAAGTTTACAAAATGCTTTAACACTCAATATTTTATGCATGTCCTCTTTAGACAATTCTATGATTTAATCTTGTTATTTTTCTCGTTTTCTGATTAAAAATAAAACTAAAAACTAAAGATCAACTCAATAATAATTGCATGGCTAAAACATGGAAGACAGGATTTTGGAGCCAGATTTTATTTTAATATATTGGGATCTGTCTTAAGCTGTTTTGGCCTGAAATTTTCAAATGGTATTAGATCAAACGGAAATGCCATGGGTAATGGAGATGGTAAAAGGAAACTGAATGATCCAGAATGATAGTATATGCATTACAGATATTCTAGATTAACCATGAATTTTTACAGCCCTTGATGCTAAGCTGAACTATGTAAATAAAAGACTTAAATCAAACTGCTAACCAGTCTGTCTTCCTAATCATTGAAACCTTAAAGTGTGAATAAATGAGAACAGAAGCAAGACTCAGTAATACCAACGGGTGATAATCATGGGTACATCCAGACCAGTTGGTCACAACTAGCATCCTTCCTGATACATGAATGGCTGCAATTAGATATTAAATGCTTTCTACAAGCCTGACTCCAAGGCAGTTTCTAACAATTCAGCCTATTACAATATCACTCTGTGATAAGCAACAGCCTAATTTTGTTGTTGTTGTTGTTCTTCTTCTTCTTCTTCTTCTTCTTCTTCTTCTTCTTCTTCTTCTTCTTCTTCTTCTTCTTCCTCTCCTTCCTCTTTTATTTTGGTTCATCTTAAAGAAAATGCAAAATGTGAGACTGTGATGTTCTGTAACACATAGGGATACACACTGGGAAATGCAGAAGCCAGCTATATTTAGATGCAGGGGAGTGACAGTAGGTATTTCATATGGGGCAATTATAATCTATTGTATAGCTATTGTAGGAGAGATTTTTTTAAAATCTGCTTATCTTCCTTTTAGGCTTCCTTTGACAAGACCTCTCTCTTAGCATAGTTTTGCATAATACACAGCAGAATGCCAATAAAGCGTGGAGAGCTCTCAGTCCTAGAAATCCTTAAGAAATCATCAATTCCCCACAGGGACTGGAGCCATTGATGCCCTCTTGGGAGCTGCCTTTAGAAAGAATGATCTCGGAGGAATTTAGAAGAAGCATTAGCTCTGTCAGTAAGCCCAGAGGGAAAAAGTAGAGACAAATTCTAGTTTCAGTTCAATTCAACTCAGCAAGCATTTATTAAGCCTAACACAGTTATCAGGATATAAAAGTAGAAGAAGATAGTCCTTGTCCTCAAGGAGTTTGCAATCATAGAGTGAGACAAGGGAAGCTGATACTCAGCCTGGACAAGGTATTCAACTTATTTTAGCCAGTTTCCCTCAGAGTGGACCTACATTGCCCCAAAACAAGCTTTCTGCTCCCCTCTGGTCCACTGGACCAGCCCCTTACACTCACCCACCCTATTCTTCGAGCCTTCGCCCATGTTGGCACATACCTGTCATAGTCTGGGATATATCTCAGTCGGTCCACTGATGTTTTCCAGCTGTTGTCTGTGCTGTTTTTCCTTTACTCTGTTCACGACAGTTTGTCAGGCTCAAGTTTGATTGCTATGCCACTTGTTTAGCATCAGCAAACCCAGATCATCATAGCACACTAGGCTCTTAACACCACACTGCTTTTCCCATAATGCCCCCCTGGACTCTCTCTTTTTCGTTTTTCTGGTAAAGGGCAGGAATATCGAGATTTGCTCTTTCCTCTGCAGTTCTATTCACTCTGGTTTGTGTCATGCCTACACATTTTCAAATAAATAAATAAATAAATCTAATAAAGAATGAGGTTCGGTAGAATAAAGAGGGCCTGTCAGACTAGGGCAGTGACTCAGAGGAATTTTAAGGAACAATTAAGAGGATGATTTTGAAGAAGAAGAAAAAATGACAACTTACTTTCTACTAATAAGTGTGAGATATGTGTGCAGGTCAGAAAATACTAGTTAGATTTAATTTTATTTCCCTAAATAGGAAAATATTATATATATATATATCAACTACACACACACACACACACACACACACTGCCAATTATGTATCAGCCAACAGTAGTCTTTCCTCTAAGTACAGTGGGGCCATATGCAAGAGGAGATTCATTTTTAAGTCTAAATATTTAAAAGCTTTAAACAATTTAAAGAATAAACTAGGTAAAATCTATTCTATCCTCCTATCTTAACAAATATAACTGATAATGACCTAAAAGATCAGATTTGAATAGAAAAGTGTGGACTCCTCTGAATTCTACATTGCAACCCAGCAGCAAAGAAAGAACCAGTCGCTGCCTAGCCTGTACTCCTTCTCTTCCTGCTTCTGGCTCTTACCCACGACACAAAGACCCTCAAACAGAACAAGTCTGTGGACCCCCAGCCTGCACCCCCATATGTCATTCCTACCCACTGGCATCAGCCTCCCTCGGTCCCCTGCAGGTCTAGTATGTACACACCAGTGGCAAACATCCTCAAAAGGACAGGCCAGGGAAGAGGCACTTTCAGATGCAATAAGTGAGCTAAGGGCCATTTGGGTGGAGGATTTGTGCATCTTGGGTAGCTAGAGAATGATCTAGAAAAGAGGCAAAGGCTCAGGGTATGCAGCATCCCAGGGCCCCATAGATTCCTGGTCCTGGGAGGACAGGTAGGACTCTCTACCTCCTCAAAAAGCGGTCCATAGATTAGCATCATCCGCATCACGGGGAGATTCAAATGCATTTTGACAAGATCCCCAGGTGAACTGGAGGCAAGAGATGTGTAAGAAGTGCTGCTGTAAAACGCGCAGCTGAAAAGCAGCCTGTCTTGCCTGGGCCTAAGGTCAGTACCAGCCGCAAGCAATGTGTATCCCTCTGTCCTTCTCCCACCCCAAAGATAGACACGGAGCACAAAATCAATGACCCGGGATTCCCCTCCATTGCCTGACCAGCCCTTGATATTGATCGGTGGTTAATGTTAAATCTGATTTCAGCTGTGAGTCACTCAGCCACAAATGAGGCTATCCAGTTATTTCAAGTCCATTTTCCTGGCCCTTGAGTGGATGTGGGCGAGCCTCTGAGATTGTCACAAGAAATACAACTGCAATACTAAAGGACTCGCCTTCCTTCGTGACTCCCCTCCAGAGCAGGTCAAGAAACTCAAAGATAATCAAAGCATTTTAAACTGGGGAGCAGCTGCCAGAGACCCCATCATGGTTTGCAAATGCAGGCTTGTCTCTTCCTTCTTTAATTCCTTTCTGGAGGTGTAGGTAGAGAGAGGCCTACTTTATTTCAAAATATCCTTGAGTCCTAGCCCCTGGACTGCAGTTACTGAAGACATTACAACATCGATCAGGGCTATGATTCGGAGCTAAAGGGTGTCTATTATTGGAGGACCCTGCTGCTAGGCAACATTAAGAGTGCTAGAGGGACTTTAAAAAGATAGTAAGATGCGCTAAGATATGAAACAGTTCCCCTGACTGTCATGACTTCAATACACAGAACCCTGAATGAGAAAAGGTAGAGAGAGGTACAACACCCTGTAAGAAAATAAAGACATTGACTTGGAAGATTCCACATTTTATTTATTTTTAAATATATTTCCATTGATTTCAGAGAGGAGGGGAGAGACAGAGAGAGAGAGAGCGAGAGAGAGAGAGAGAGAGAGAGAGAGAGAGAGAGAGAGAGAGAGAGAGAGAGAGAGAGAGAGAGAGAGAGAGAGAGAGAGAGAAGCAACATCAATGATGAGAGAGAATCATCAATCAGCTGCCCCCTAATGACCCACCATTGGAAATTGAGCCCACAACCCAGACATGTGCCCTGACCTGGAATCGAACCAGCAACTTCCTGGTGCATGGGATGATGCTCAACCACTGAGCAACACCAGCCAGGCAAGATTCCACATTTTAGATGGGTTTCTACGAGCCTCTTGGAAACCTGATGATGAGGTTTGCAGAAGGATCAAAAGTAACTGACCTCGAGTCAGAGCCAGTTATCTACTTCTACAGGGACACCTCTTCTGATCTAGGGAAGGCAGACAGGCTGTGTGACATTTCAACGCTTTTATCTCTATAGGAACTTTATTTATATATGTTCCCAAAATTACAGGATTTGTCATCTGCATCTCTAATTTATAACCAAATAGAGACATTTGGAAGATGGGGTTTTTGTTTTGATAGAGTGGGAAGATGTGTTCCAGAAAGTCCATTTTTAGGAAAATGGTTATTTGATTAGAGTTGTTACTAATAGAACAGGTTGACGTCACTCAACATGGAATGTAGGGAGTTATCAAGATACCTTATAATTCAGCCCACATATGCTATAGAACATCTGCCTTAAAATCTCAACCCATGGCATCCATGGTTCTCAAAGGATGGACCCCTGACCAGCGCATCAGTGTTACTCAGAAATTGGTCAGAAACACAAATTCGCAGACAGGATCAAACTCTCTGGAGACAGGGCCCCGCAGTCTGTGTTTTAACATGGTGATTATGATGCAGATGAACTTGAGAACCACTGCACTTGACCATGGCACTCAGTCCTGCATGCTCCTTAGAATAACATGGGAAGCATGAAACAAGGTCCCATGCAGGGTCCACCTGAGACAAATTAAGACACAATCCACGAGTGAGGCACCCACGCGTCTCAGTTTCCTAGCTCCCAGGTGGCACCAATATGCAGCCACGGACTGACTGGAGCCCCATGCTGCATCATTTTAGTTTTGTAGACCCAGCTCTCCTGTACCTCTAAACAAAATTGCATCCAAGAATCGGTAGGCCATTTCGAAGCAGGACCAAGACCTAGGCCACGAAGGTCCGGTCACAAAGTCAACTTGGGCTTTGGACACATCCAGCACAAAACTGTACGCCAGGCTACCCAGCATCATTTGCGCGGCTACAATGATTTCAACCGCAGTTAAAAATGAGGGAATTCAATTAGCTTGCCATCTCTTTACATGTTGCTAGAGAACATGTCACCTGTCACTCGGAATGAGATGTGCTTCTCCCTCTCTCAGGATGTGGTATAATGAGGGCTCTCTCTGAGCTCGGAATGCAGAAATGTATTTATGGCACAAAGGGAGATTTATGTATTTTCTAAAAATCCTGGCAGCCAGTAATAGCCTTGACTGGCTCTCTGGGGCTCCAAATGCAGCTAGATGGTATTTGATATAAATCTGGATGCATTGTAATCTTAGCCCCATTTCCCTCCATTACAGTCCAGATGGGGCAAAGGAAGTTGGGGGGGGGTAATAAAGTTATTGATAAAATGCATAAAATAAAACACTAAGCCATAGATGGCTTAGTATAATCTGTGCAAAATTCTGAGATATCATAGGTAAGTACCACCTTGGTGACTGTGCTAATGAACTCTGGGATAACAGGGATTCTACACAATCACAGCTTGGTAGGTAGCATTGTTTTCCTTAATGTCATAGAAAGTTTTAGGGAAGATAAGTTCAGGAAAGGATTTGTCCCAGGGTGAGGAAGCGATTTCCAAGCTGTTTATCATCTGATATTTCCTTTCTCCTTGATCATTTCATCAATAAAGTCTTAACAAGAGGATGAGAAGTTGAGAATATAACTGACATACTTCATGCTCCAGTCTGGAATAGATGGGATGTCCCAACATCTCAAGAAGACGGGATGAGGCAGGTGGCTTTGAGGTGTGGCATAGACTGTGCAGTAAAATATTATAAGCTCTCAATAAGAACATAACAGAAGTTGGCACAAGGTGATCTATGAAAATGTGCTAAATCAGTGTAGGAATCCAGAGAAAGGAGGCTCAAGCCGAATCCTAAAGGGTACCAATTCCATAAGGCCTACTGCCGACGCCAGACCTAAGCATTCTTGGACACAATCTGTTTTTGAAACAAAGCATCCTTCTGCACTGTTGACCGTGACAAATTGTACCCACCACCCACTAGCTGGCACCAGCTGTAGATGTGTGACCACACACAGGAGGACATCAGCAGAGACCCAAATCTGTGGAAGCTAGGTGACAGAAACCCAAGGGCCATTGTCAGTGCCCTGGCAGAGGCTGTGCCATGAATTCTTATGCTCCTGAGTGATGACCTAGATTAGTTTGGGCCACTATCCCTTGAGAACTTGATTAAAATAAAAAAGAAGAAAGAAAGCTGGGGGGGAAAGTATCTGTCCTATACAGCAGAAACTGGGGTAGCAAAAACGCCCTAAAGACACTTTTTCCAACTAAATTCCATGCGTTTATTTTTCACCATGGGGGTCAGAAGAGCAAAGATAACAGGCTCCAGAGGGACGCTGCCTGCTAATTCCACTCATGGTAAAGGTCCTTTAAGAGGCCACTTTTGCCCGAAGCACTGATGAGCTTGTGAGTTGCCCGGCTTGAGGTGCACTGCGCACGCTCCCATTGGAACCCATTAGACAGCCTATAGATGGATGGGCCCTGCACCACCATCCATGCTTACACACCACTCAAAAGTTCTTAAAAATTACTGAGCAATTGCACAGATCTCCCTGCTCTAACAACAAGGCTAATGGCAGCCCATTTGCAACTGAGTACCATTGATTAGTGTGGCACAAAGAGGACTAAGATGTTTAGCATCTGGCTCAAAGTTCCCAGAGAAATTAAATTCAAGTGTGATTCACAGGAAATGATGGGAAGGGTTGTGTTCTGTGTCACACACACTGCACACTACACTGACCTCTGTGGCTGCAGGCTGTACTAAACCCCCAACCTGTGTACACCAAAAGCTAGAGGTGCTTTTGGAGAGAGGCTGAGACTTCCAAATGTATGTGTGACCATGTACACATGCACATGTGTGCACATGTGTGTGCATAGATGTGCATGAACATAAGCACACACATACTAGGTTGACCAACTGTCACAGTTTGCCCAGGACTGTCCCTGTATTTGTACTCAAAGCCCTATGTCAAGGGAAAACTCTCAGATCTGGGCCAAACAGGAACACTTGGTCACCCCAACACGCCTCTCTAACAAGCCCTACTTCATCAAAAAAGGCTGAGTACCGTAGAGACGCTCCCAGAAAAGTGCCATGCCAAAGATGTCCTCCTCGTGGGAAGCGTCACCCAGTCACCCAGGTGGGGTTCCGCTCGGAGCCAAAACCACAGAGAGCAGACACCAGCTGCATTTCGACCGTTTGCTACATAAATCATAGCATCATAGCACCATCCCAGCTGTAATTAATGAGCTTCCGCACACGCGATGTTTACTATCTGTCACTTGCTGCTGTAAGCTTCATGAGGACAAGGTGTCACAACAGCTTTGTTCACTGGTTTGTGACCAATGCCTGGGGCAGTGCCTCACCCGTGATGGGCACTCCATAAATATCTGTCACATGAAATGAACAAATTAAGAAGATAAACCTATGGATGTCATGGCATGGTGCTGGGAGTGCTTAAACGGAGCCACTCCAGCAAAGCACATCTTCTCTCCACCAATAGGCAACCAGAGAACATGCAGTGGCTCCTCCACAGGCAAACACTGCCCACCCCATCCTGTAGCTCCAACCCCGGGCTCTGATTCCCATGAAGAATACGGCATCTAACAGTAACCATAACAGCTATAGTGAGAAACCGGAGTGCTTTCTTCGTGTCCATAGTGGATAAAGTGGAAGTTTCATCCTAACTCACAGCAGAAGCCCCATTATCACAGCAAAGGATATTTGGGGAAGGCTTGTTCACCTCTATGGTGCCATCAGGCAATAGAGTGGACTGGCTGAATTGATTCCAAAGAGGTCCGATCTTTCTCTATGCTGATGTAAAATGTGTGGCCTGCTAGCC
>NW_006299479.1:2381083-2383816 GCF_000327345.1 Myotis davidii
CTGGCCTTAATTACTTGAGTTCTGGAGATGAAAACAAGATGTTTGCTACTTAAGATTTCCATTTGCTCCTGCTCGTTTTTGCCACCTGAAGCGCTAATCCTCTGCTGGCCGCATCATAACCGCCTCTGTGGCAAGTTCTCTGCAGGGTCCAAATACCCGATTGTGAGTTCAGGTGGTGAATGACTAGCAGGTGTGTCTGAAACAAACAACTGTAATCCCAATTTATCTGGGGCTACAAAAAAAAAAATAAAAAGAGAAAGAAAGAGAAAGGAAATATATTCTCTAGGGAATAGCCTCTTGCATATACTTGACTTAGCCAAGTTCAAAGTGTTCTCCCTGCTCTAATGAAGAATGTAGAGTAAGTAGAATGGAAATAAGAAGGTTTACACGCACCTGTTCTTCCTCAAAGGCTAAAAATGAGGGACCCAGAGAGACCAGACAGTGTTGGAAGGTCAACAGGGATCCGATGGTTGGGCAAAGTCTAGTTTACAGATATGCTAGTTCCCAAAGGCTTTGAACTTGTCACCAGACCAAATTCTGGAAAGTGTTATTATTAAAGCGCTTATTGTGCTATTGGATTTCATTCCAGTCAGTGCTCAAGGAGGTTTTTAATTGCGCAATAAAGTCCATTTGTTTGATCCACGATCCCAGCTTTCTAAATTGTGCCTGCTCTCAAATGCTCTAATCCACGCTGCTCACTGCTCAGTAATTAGTCAAGTCGATCCCAGCCCTCAGTGCAAATGGACCAGGTTCTATTCTACGAGAATGGGCTTCTGAGGTTTTGATGAGACAATGAATGGTTCTCTCTCCCCTTCTCCCCCCTGATGATAGATGATCAATTGATTTAACTCAAATTGCATTTCAATAGCGCTCTTTTCCCAGAGTCAGCACATCTGCTCTAACTTATACTTAAGAAAGGAAATAGTAACAGGGTGTGGTAGCTGGAGAGAAGCTGGGTAGAAACAGAGCGATTTTTGTTTGTTTGTTTTTATTGATATTTATTTATTTATTTTTAGAGACAGAGAAGGGAAGAGGGAGAGAAACATCCATGTGAGAGAGAAATATCTATCAGTTGCCTCCCAATACATTCTCTGAGCAGGGATCAAACTCCTGCCCTGACAGGGAGTCAGACTAGTGACCCTTTGGTGCATAGGACAATGCTCAACCAACAGAGCCACACCAGCCAGGGGCAGGAGGGTTTTCTTGCAGGCAACCTTGGATAAGCACAGTGACATTTGAGCAAAGACAACAGTGTGAGTGGTGGCCACAGTCCTTCCAGCCAGGAACAGTGCAATGACCTGGGGAGCGTGGTATTTCGCAGGCTCGCCGTAAGCCCTCCAGATGTAACGTGATTGGAATCATTAATGTTTATCAGAGTGGAGCCCAGCCCAAATGGATTTTTATTTTATTTTTTTAAATATATTTTATTGACTTTTTACAGAGAGGAAGGGAGAGGGATAGTGATTTGGAAACATCGATGAGAGAGAAACATCAATCAGCTGCCTCCTGCACAACCCCTTCTGGGTATGTGCCCACAACCAAGGTACATGCCCTTGACCGGAATCAAACCTGGGATCCTTTAGTCCCCAGGCTGACGCTCTATCCACTGAGCCAAACCGACTAGGGCCCAAGTGGATTTTTAAACAGTCTACCATGTTCCCTTGTCAGATGGTCTCCTTTTCACTGCCTAGAAAGCCCACGTGAACATGTATTTCCCTATTATGCTTCAGAAATGAACTTGGACGTCACTAATAATAGCATCATTTGAAACATAAAGTCGAGAGAACATATTCTCCAGTGTCATCAGTATGGCATATTTGTCTTCTGCTTAATTTGCCCTCGCTGTGTATTATTAGGAGTTAACACCGCAGTTTTGTTTAATAACTGGCTTCACCGCCCATGGCTGACTCCAACCTGATCACTCAGGCCTGCCGGTGAAAGGCCTAATTCATCCTTGTTAGAGCAATTAGAGGGAAATTGGATAGCCGCGCCACTTCTTGCAAAGGTCTACGTGCAGCTATTGCCTATCCCCCAAGAGGTTAAGCAAACGCTCACTTTGGCTGCAAGTGAAATAGATACTTTCCCTGTAAGTGAGATAGGACCAAATTAATTTAGACTTCAAGAAGTTCTTAAGTGGGGGCTGGAGCTCAGACTCTATTCTCTTCCTCGCTGCGGTCCTCTCTCCGCGCTCGGCCAGGTTAAATGTTCTCACCATCAGAAATCAATTATGATGCTTCACTGCTGTGGTGGGAGCCAGCCCTCCGCACACTGACTTCTGCTGCCTTTTCTTCTTGCCCTTGACATTCCTGCGGGGATCTGCAAGTGGAAAACTTCTCAGAGCCTCGTGGCACATCCTGTCTCAGATGGATGACGTTGGCCTGGTGAGAGCGTGGCCACACACGGCTTTGTGTCTGGCTGGGAAGAAGGGGTTTCTTCTGTAGATGCATTGTTAACCGGGTTGGTGAGGTCCAGGGGTGGGGAGACTAGAGACGGGAAGAGAAATGCAAAACTTGCAGTAGATGAAGAGAGACGTCTGCTGTTATGGCGGAGGTGGTTGGACCCAGAGAACAAAGAAGAACATGACATAAATGCCATCCAAGGATCACATGTTTTCTAAGCCCTCCGCCAACGTGCCTGCTAATTCTTCTGTGAGCCTCGGTGTGTTATTTGACTTCTTGGGCCTCTTATCTGTTCCTTGTCTGTTAAATGGGGTCCTTGTGATTGCAAACATTC
>NW_006299479.1:2383836-2393745 GCF_000327345.1 Myotis davidii
ATAACAGAACTGCTTTCTGCTACAAGTAGCAGAACAAATGGCTTTCTTTGTGTTACATCTTGAGAAACCCAGAGATAAGTGGCTGTTGACATTGGCTCAGCAGTTTGCAGTTGCCAAGATCAGCATCTCTGCGATGCTTTTGGGCTTTTTCTCACCTTACCACCTGATGCTCACCCAGATGGCTGCTGTCTTTCAGGTGTGACGTTCAAGAACAAGGGGCCCAGCCCGAACCTCCTCTTTGGAGGCTTTGTCTTTTTTAGGAATGAGATCTCTCCCAGCAAATTTCCACCTACACCTGGTTTCCCCAGAACCTGCACTTGGCCACCCATGGTGACAGGAGAAAGCTGGGAAGCCAAGTGTCCCATTGCCCAGCCTCTGTGAAAAGGAGGCGAAGCGTAAGGGTGTTGAGAGGGTGCTGTGACATCTGCCAGAAGCCTGGGGGCTTGAAGCGTGCACCACCCAAACTGTTAGGGGCAGAAATCAAATATTGGGGACCAACTATAATTATAAAAATATTCATCATGCTCTGTTACCCGTGATTGTTTTGTTCTGATTAAAGAAAGCAGGCGGGACCTGGGAGCTCACCTGGAAAGGCAGCCCGTCCTCCTCATCCGGGAGTTGCCTATTATCATAGAAATATGAACAACCTTGTTGCGGAAACCAGAGGCACCAGCCCTTTGAAAACCCTTTGCGTACCTGCAGGCCTTTGCGAACCCCCAGCCCGCATTACCTGTAAACGGCATACCTATTTTGTATGCTCATTCTTTGTATATCCCAATTCAGCCTCCTTCCCCATGTAATCTTCATCTTTCTACCCAATATAAGCAGCTGGCTTATGGTGGGGGCAGAGCAGATTTTTGTGGGTGACCTGCTGCTTTCCCATGCTGCCGGCAGTACTGGAATAAACACTCATATATGAGTCAACCCTGTCTCTACTGAATTGGCTCAAGTAGTGACAGGCAGCCAGGACCCATTGGTTGTCCGGTTACACAACAACCACACCCCCTGCCCACCACCACCACAACTGACCTATCACTCACCTGTCTCAGACACACAGAGTAAGGGAGTGGGAAGGCAGTACTATTGCTTGTCAATATTCCCAGTTCTTCTCCCCTTCTGGCTACACTGAGGAACAGCACTGCACCTCATGGGGACAGGTGCAACCAGGTAACTCGCTCTGGTCAATGGCATGCATGTAGAAATGACATGTGTCTGTCCAGATGAAAGCACTTAAGAGCCAGTGCACAAATCTTAGTGCCTTCTCGTCTCCCTGTCCCTACACCTGAAGATGTTCTAGATGGCGAAGCACCATCAGCCCCAGGTCACAAATGAGGATGACATGCAGCAGCACCCCTGGCAGGGACATGCAGCATGAGGGGGACCTGGGGAGTTGCTAGTTGTCCTAGTGTAACTTAGACACTAGGACACTAGGTACTGAACCGGATGGAAGAGAGGATGTACTTATTGTTGAAAACTCCGTGTAGCTCCAGCTTTTCCTCAATTTGCTCACTTCCTTGGGTCCTTCCTTCACTTCTGCTCTGCAGAATTGAGTCTCCCCCTTATCCCCGCAATGACCAAGTGTGACACTGGTCATGGAGACGTGGGGACTAAAAGTCCACTGAGATGAGCTCTGCAGTCTGTGTGGAGATGGGACCACATGGAGTGCTTCCCTTTAACATCTTTTTGTTAGGTTTCTCTCTGGCTGCTCAGAGTAGGGGAGAACAGGGACCTTGCCCAAGTGGCAGCCCTTGAAATCATTTTTGTGCTGTGGCAAATGCGATCATAATAATGGCAATGGTCTTGTATCAAAGTTCTGTAGGATCCATTATCACCATCATCATTATCCTCCCCACCATTACCATCATTAATGTTGTTGTTGCCTCAAATAACATTTAATATTTAGGAAGGACTACCACTGGGCTGGAGTCCAGAAACACATCATCCCTTCATACTGAACATACATCTTTAAGAGCCACTGAGATGAGCAAGTCATAGAACCCCAGGAAAGATGGGTCAGCCTCACCCATAAAGGCAAAGAAAGGCAAGATGGGGTATGGAGAAGGGACAGGGTAGGCCTGCGGGAAACGCGTGCCTTCCTCACTTAGAGACTTCCCTCTGTGACCTAAACCAGGCTCTTATATTTTTAGGGTTCCACTTTCTCCAATTCACTGTTAAATATAAAGAACAGATGTACTCAAATCCTGTCTGTATGCTAATAAACCCAGAGAGAAAAACATTGATCATAGAAAAATCTACATACCGGTCACCTTGCCAAAGACGAGTCTGTGGGCGGAGAGAGTGATATCAGAGGCACCACTTCTGTAGATGGAGGGGGGAGGCGGTCTGGGGAAGCTGCCTCCCCTAACCCTGTGAAAGCTATTTGCTTCTTTGGAAGGAGACAATTGAACAGACAAACAGGAAGGCCTCGATAACATTAGGCTATTTATTTGCAAATATGAACAGTCCTGTGGTGTCTGCATATGTAGGGAGATATTGGACAGGACGGAAGCAGCAGGGCTGGCCCCACAGCTCACCAGCCTGGAAAGCCTCATTTCCGGCTACAAAGTCACATGCCACTCAGATGCATTAGCATGTCATGACCTTCCCTGCGCAACTTGGCAATGGTCTGGGCCTCATCCGGCACTTGTCTTCCATCTGAGCAAGGCCAAGTCAGAGGCCTTCTGAGCATTCTAAGGAGCAGCAGACCTCCTGCCCATCCTCTGTCCCAGGGGCTGGCGTGGTCCATGTGTGACTAGAACAGGGAGCCTAAGTCCCCGAATGACTTGCAAATATCATTTGGAGGTCCGTGTCCCTTTGAAAGGAAATGTGGGGTTTAATGGCTTCTTCCTGGGCTGCTGCTCTTTCATAATCTCTTATTTTTCACCGGTTTTCTCACTCCTGTCCTTGTTCTGATGAAGCTGCCACACTGCAGCAAGACGTCATGTCCCCTGGGTCTCCTTCAGTCTTGACAAGTTCTTCTTTTGCTTGTTCTTCATGACCTGGGCAGTTGTAAAGAGCACTTGTCAGGTACTTTATCGAATGTCCTTCAATTTGGATTTATTCCGTATTATTTTCATGATTATACTGGAATTATGGGTCTGGAGGATGAATATCACAAGAGGTGATGCGCTCTATCATTACGTACCTACATGACCTGTGATGCGAACCTTGGCCATGTGGTTTAGGTGTTGTGTTGAGTTTCTCCACCGTAAAGTTACAATGGGTCTGTTTCCATAACCTGTTCTCTGGAGGTCCAATCCACACTCAAGGAGAGGGGAATTAAGCTCCACCTCCCAGAAAGGGTATTTACATATATGATTTTGAATTCTTTCATAAAAAAGATCTGTCCCTTTGTCACCATTTATTTATTTATAATAGTACGGACTTGTGTATATTTCTTTTAGACTTTGGGTTATAATTCAACTAGAGGCCCTGTGCACAAAATTCGGACATCCTTAGCACTGCAGCGGAGGCAGGAGAGGCTCCCACCATCACCACTGCACCCACCAGCTGTGAACCTGGCTTCTGGCTGAGTGGCGCTCCCCCTGTGGGAACGCACTGACCACCAGGGGGCAGCTTCTGTGTTGAGTGTCTGCCCCCTGTTGGTCAGTGCGATTCAGAGCAACCGATCATTCTGCCGTTCGGTTGATTTGCATATTACCCTTTTATTATACAGGATAATATACTGTATTATTTATTTTCTTGCTCAAAGACTTTCAGTTTTGACCATTGGAAACTCATTCAGGTTGACTCTTATGTTCTTTAGCTATGCTTCCATTTTCTTCCTTTCTCTCTCTTTCATTAAAAATTGCTTTCTGCCTCTACAGTATGCTCCAAGCTTACCTTGCATTTCCCCTGCTCCAGCCCCAGTCCCTAGAGATTCCTTGGAATTTCTCCAAGTAGCCCATGTTCCTCTTACTGAAGAATGGTGTATAGAAACCAAATTTTGGAGCTCAGTGTGCTCCTTGCTACTGGATGTGACTCCTTCTGGGTCAGCTCAGTGAACAGATCTAGGAAATATAGGCATGTATACTAACCTGTGCATGTACACACATTTCTATCTCCTTATCTACATATATTCATGTACCACATAATGATGGTAAGGTCAATAACTTCATATATAAGGAAGGTTCCCTAAGATTTATAATGGAGCTAAAAAAAAATACCTCTCATCTAGGGACATTGTAGCCATCATAACATCATAGGGCTTCACATTATTCATGTTTGTGGCCACGATGGTGTAAAACACACCTTCTGAGCTGCCAGCCTTATAAAAGTATGGCACATACATGTACAGTGTGTAATATTGATCATGATAATAAAAGATTATGTGACTTGTTTTTGTATCTACTATACTTTTTATCATTTTTTTAGAGTAGACTCTTTCTGATTATTAAAAAGCTTGCCGTAAAGCAGTGCACCGTGTTACACCAGCAGCGGGCAGCATCCTCATACATGTCATGTTTACCGCCTCTCTTGATTGCACCATTTTCTCTTGGCCTTGATTAATCTTGTGTTGTTTTGTACAGTAACATGCTATACAGGGTTATAGCCTAGGAGCAACAGGCTATTCCATACAGCCTAGGTGTGTAGTAGGCCTTCCTCTATGATGTTAGCACAGTGGCAAAATAGCTGGACAATGCATTTCTCAGAACCCATCCTATCATTAAACAGTGCCTAGCTGTATATGTGTGTGTACATGTGTGTGTGTGTGTGTGTGTGTGTGTGTGTGTATGTGTATAAACATGGTCAATACTGATGTCTTTGGCATGAATCCAGACCACAGGGTTCATTCTAGCCTTCCTGTCCCCTTACTTACTAGGAACTTCTTTCTTTGCTAGTTCTCTCTCACTATCTAAAATCCATCTACTTATTTGTTCAATTCTTAGCCTCATTTTAAGTCTTCCTAACCCTTCTGTCTCAACTGGGTTCCTAGATGTACTCTCTCAGCACACCAGGCACATGTCATCCACAATATTTGGCTCAGAGGGACTGTCAGGAGTCTGCCTCTCCTGCCACAGTGAGTTACCCCAAGGCAGGACCAGGCTGACTTGGTGTCTGCTTTGTGCTGTGCAAGGATCGAGTAAATATATGAAAGGGAGAAGCACAGCAATTAACCCAAGTGACAGCTGCTTCGGTCCAGGTCCTTCCACCCGGTTCTCACCTGTATTGTTGTTCCATTACACAAACGGAAGTTTTCCCTGGCTGCGCTAGAACCCTCAGTTGCACCACCTGCTTTATCATCTTCACAGCGACTACTGCTGTCTATTGGCTGCCGTTGCCTTGGCTACTTTCAGGCTCCACCACGTGGGCAGAGACCCCACCTGCCCTCTTCACCGCTGCAGCCTAGAACAGGACCTAATCCAAAGCCGACGCTTGATCAAAATTCACGGGACAATGAAGAAACTACACTAATAGCAATTAGTAAGAATGTTCTTCCATTATACCAATACAGACATTACTCAGATGTGTAACTGGCATTGTTATTTTGAAGTGTTTTGCTGACTTATCAAACACGTAGAAACAAAACAAAAGACCTAAACAAGAAAAGAAAAAGAAATGAAAGCCCTAAATAACCAATGTTAGGCTTCAGTAAGAAAACAACTTTGCTTGTTTGTGTGTGTTTTTTAAAAGAAACACACACACACACCTCTATTTTGTTAAAAAAAAAAAATAAAAATACAGTTTGGGGAGTGATCCAGGAAAGAAGAGTTTCTCAAAGTTCCAGGACTACTTAGCACCACCCCTGGTGTTTGTTGGAAAACACCAGCTGGGAACCTAAATTGGGAGCAAGTTCCCATGTGGGTTTAGCCACCCTGAAGTTTGGCAATCACTAGCTCAGCGATGGAGCAGGGACTGCGATCACCTCTATCCTTCTGGCTTTTCAGGGTTCCAGAAGGGATTCACTTGACTTTTTATGACCAAGTTCAGCTGACTCATCTGAGGGCCCTGTGTTCCTTTCTCTGGGTCGCTGAGAGACAGGCCTCGGGGGGCATCAACCTTCTGTGGCAGGAGGAAGGTACGTCTGATGCCAACAGCCGAGAAAACAACTTTTAACTGATGTAGGCTTTAGCGATCAAAATTGGAGTCATTCACAGCCCAGTTGGGATTTTCTGACATTTTTCTATAGTGCACCTCATGTTTATTTGCATAGTATTATCTGTGCAAACTGCTGGTTTATGCTCTTTTCCATTTCACCTCCATCATTCACCTCTCCCACAAAGCTTATGAAACTTATGAAAAAATATAAATCATTCCAAACACAAACGAACGGGAGATTCGTGGGCCGGATGGAAAACTGGAAGAGAGTTACCAAGGGCGGAGGCTGTGGTCAGCTTGCAGAATTCCCTCTGTGGGTAACTCCAGGCCTAGGTCGGAGCCCTGATCCCTCTTTCTCCGTTTCACTCCACGTATCTGTAAACGGCCTTACTCTTAGATCTGCAGCTGATTCATTTGGACATTCTTCAATCAACTCTAAGAAACGTTGGGAATGTGCTGGGATAATGCTCATTTTATCAATTTACTAGCATAGTCATGCTTCCATACCTGCAGGCGATTAATTCCAGGATCCCACGGATACCAAAAGCAGAGGAGGCCGGGTTCCCCATGTAAAACATGTAAAATGACATAGTGTATGCATATCACCTATATTTGCATATGGGCTACCGCAGGGTGTGCCCACACATCCCTCTATTCAGTGAATTCAGTGCAATGCTCAGCATGTGGCAAATTCAAGTTTTTCATTTTGGAAATGTCTGTGATTTTTTAAAAAATATTTTTGATCCCTGGTTGATGGAATCTGGGATGGAAGACCGACTGTATTGGCAGAGAGTGTTTGCTGCACTGCACTGGGGTGCACAGCCCCGGTCAGGTATCAGAATCGCCTGAGATACTTGTTGAAATACAGATTCCTGGAAATCAACCCAGACCTACCAAGCCTCACTCTAAGCTCTAAACCCACTTCGAGATCATTCTCATGCGAGCAGCCCAGCTCTGGGCTGGGACAAGTACATACAATAATAGCATAAATAAGTTGGTAATGGCTCTGTTTTAAACACAATCTGTTTTCAAGAACTGGAATTCTGTTTATTCAAACCTCTGATCAATTAATTTTTAAATATTCTTGTGACATAAAAGAACTCAAATATGTTTTTTATCATGACCCACAGGAAGAAATATATTTTACATTGCATTGTAAAATATCTTTTACATGTACGTACATAAAGTGAAATGCAATTAATATTAAGTTCGATGTTGATAGGATGAAATTCAAATATCAAACAAAATATAGAAATTGTCCTAAATAGATCAGTGTTCCAGTAAAAACCCATAAGTGTTACTTTTGTGACCTAATAATGAGATGCAGCCTATTCAACACTGAACGAGTCACCAACTCTGAGAGCCCAGTTTGCTAGTCCAGGTTTCACAAGTAACTGAAAACCACAAAACTGTGGTTTTAAAAAACCCAGAATTTAGAAAACAGGCTCGAATTAAGAGGTGCAACCGCTCCAAGCACTTCTGATGAAAAGAAACCTACCCGTTGCAGGGTTTGAGTGTCCAGAGGGCGACTAACTTAACTCTAAAACCTCACTCCCCAGTCTCCCACGTCCCACCAGGGTTTCCCTGCTGCTCATTCCACTTCCTCTTGGTCTGACCCCAGGTTTCAGGTGTCAAGACCAGAGTGTCACTGACTGTGCCCGTGCATTTGAGACGTCGCTATAATAGAAATGATAATATTTGTGTTCTCTACTGATGTCCCCTGCACTTCCTCTGTTCCCATTTGTGAGTCATTTCTGTAAAACAGGCAGCAATATCCCTTTGGCATCACCTATCTGCTGGAGAACTTGACTTAATGCCTACCATTTCCACAACGTAACTCAACATACTCTGTCCAGACCAACTGCCCTGGCCGCACATCTTTCTGTCACTCCCTGCCCAGACACTCTCCTGTGCTCCTGTATATATGAGCTGTGCTCATCTGCCCGGTCCCCTTCCACCCTTCCATCTGCCCTTACATTGCAAGTTCACGGGTCAGGGATAATAACTTCACCTTGAATGCAATAATATAAAAGATACTTATTATAATACTGCTGCCTTAAATGTATTCCGATCCTCCTCCAGCACCTCAGCACCTCAGGACACCCCCAAGCTTACAAACAAGCTGTACATGGGAAACTCCCATCATTTTAGACTACATCATTTCCTAATGATGCATCCTTTAAAATCTAAGTGAACCCCTATATTAAAGAAGTTCAGACTGGCTTATTTCACTTAGCATAATACCCTCCAGGTCCCTCCATGCTGTCTCAAAGGGTAAGAGAGCCTTCTTTTTTACTGCCGAATAGTGTTCCTGTTATGGGTTCACTCAACGAGATAGACCACTGACTCAGAATTTAAATTTAAGAGCCTTTACTAAGCTGGCCAGCTGACCACAGTCACAGCACTCCGCCGAAGCAAAGGCTGAACTGCAGCGCAGATTACTTCTGAGAAAGAAGGCCTACATGCTGGGAAGGGGCCACGAGACCATATCTCAAGGCCTGGCCTGATGTCAGTACCTTCCTATCTGTGTTTTAGGAACAGTCAGCACAGCGTGACCTGTCTGGCGGAAGTGCCAGATATGCAGCCCAGCACATTCCATGCTGTAAATGTACCACAGCTTTTTTATCCACTCATCTGCTGATGGGCACGTGGGCTGCTTCCAGATCTTAGCTACTGTAAACACTGCAGTGAACATAGGGCTGCATCCATTCTTTCTGACTGGTGTTTCTGACCTGGAATGCGGGGTGGATGTGGGCTAGAAGAAGTCAATGGGAGGAAGAAAGAAGTCATATGTAATACTTCCAACAATAGACATTTAAAAAAAATAAGAAGTTCAGCTTCATTTCTTTGAAATACAATTAATAATGAAAACCAGGTTGAGAAATTGTTCTTACCTATAGGCCCTAGGGGACTTACATCACCATAAAGAAATGCTCCATCCCTGGCATTGCACATTTGATCCTGAACCAGTTGTAAAGGGCAGTTTTTATAAGTAACTAGTGACCCGGTGCATGAAATTCATGCACATTAAAAGGGAATTAATTAGAGGAAATATTTTAATATTGCTATTTGTGTCAGAGATGAAAGAAAATTAGTAAAATGTATATGAAAATCTTCATCCTGTCAGAGCCTGGGGTGCACCACGGGAACCAGAGTCAAGTCCCCGCCCACCCACGTGCTCCTCGAAATTGCATGAGACCCAGCCCCAGCCAGGCGCACTCCCATTGGGCTAGATCCAGACCTGGCCGGCCCCACCCCCATCAAGCCCCACCAGGTGTGGGGGGTATAGCCTCAGGTTGCTTGGCCTGGCGCTTGGGTGGGGGGCATGGCCTGAGGGCCCCTATCAAGCCCCTCCAGGCAGGGGGCACAGCCTCAGGTCCCTGCTGGTTGCTCGTTAAGGCTACTTACGGGAACTTGGCCTCCACTGTGGGCACAGCCATCTTGTGTTATGGAATCCCTTCCTCCGCTGTGGGTGCAGCCATCTTAACCACTACAGTGTGATGGTCAATTTTCATAATCCTTTTTTATTAGATAAGATAATAGAAGCAGCTAACTCTCCTCAGATGTTCATCATGGATTGCTATGTTTCTGCCTCTCCACAGCGCACTGTGACTACGCCTGCTTACAGAGGAGGTGTTTTATGGGAACTTGGCCTCCACTGTGGCCACAGCCATCTTATGTTATGGAATCCCTGCCTACACTGTGGGTGCAGCCATCTTGACCGCTATGGCATGGTGGTCAATTTTCATAATCCCTCTTTATTAGATAAGATCATAGAAGCAGCTAACTGTCCTCAGATGTTCATGCCAGACTGCTGTGTCTCTGCCTCTCCACAGTGCACTGTGACTACGCCTGCTTACAGAGGAGGTG